>NW_027279842.1:67500-71979 GCF_046629955.1 Centroberyx affinis | reverse complement strand
GAGAGAGAAGAGAGAGAGGGAGAGACAAGAGAGAGAGATACATAGAGAGAGAGAGAGAGAGAAAGAGAGACAAGAGAGAGAGATACAGACAGAGAGAGAGAGAGAGGCAAGAGAGAGAGATACAGACAGAGGGAGAGAGAGATAGAGAGAGTGAGAAAGAGAGACAGAGAGAGAGTGAGACAAGAGAGAGAGATACAGAGAGAGAGAGAGACAAGAGAGAGACAGACAGACAGACAGAGAGAGAGAGAGAAGAGAGAGAGTGAGAGGCAAGAGAGAGATACACAGAGAGAGAGAGAGAGACAAGAGAGAGAGAGACAAGAGAGAGATACAGACACAGAGAGATAGAGTGAGAGAGACGAGAGAAAGAGAGAGACAGAGAGAGAGTGAGACAAGAGAGAGAGATAGAGAGAGAGAGAGAGAGAGACGAGAGAGACGAGAGAGAGAGAGAGAGACAGACGAGAGACAGAGAGACAAGAGAGAGGGAGAGAGAGAGAGGGGGAGAGAGAGACAAGAGAGAGACAGAGAGACAAGAGATAGGGAGAGAGAGAGGGGGAGAGAGAGACAAGAGAGAGACAGAGAGACAAGAGATAGGGAGAGAGAGAGGGGGAGAGAGAGACAAGAGAGAGAGAGACAGAGAGAGAGAGAGAGAGATTTTAAACATATTGACACAAAGATGTTTTGAATGAGTTTCCTGTCTTGAAACTGAGAAATTCAACAGTTATAAATGTATTAAAATCCTCAAAAGCACAAAACAAAAACCTCAAACACACTGTGTGATATTTTGGTTTTTATATTTTAGTCCATTTGTGAATCATCTGCTGGATGTTTCGTCACAGCTCTTTAAATCCTTCCACACATTCTCACATCTTCATTCACAAGTAAAAATAATGTTCTTTATTTCCAGATGATGATTCAAGTCTGCAGATGTGAATACGCATTTCTAAATTCCTACACATGACGCATTTACACGTCCTGACGCATGTTTCTAAGTTTAGTTTGTCTGTGAATATTTTAGATGTCAGTTGTCCTAGAGAGGAACACACACACACACACAGCTGACTGAGCCTCAACACTAAAGGACCAGTTCACCCAAAAATGCTCAGTGCAAAAACCGACAAACTTCAGTTATTTCATCTCATCTCCAGACTTATCAAGCTTATGTTAAGATTTTTTTTTCCAGCAGAATGTAACTTGTTTCAGGACATTTTCTTGGTAAAAGTGAAATTGTCTTGGAGAAAGTTTCTTGTTTCCAGATTCTCTTCATTGTTTTATGATGATTTCTTGAAAGAGCAACCAGCAGATTCACCTCGTCTCACTTCACCATCAATGGAAATGTTCAGTTTAAGGTGAATTATAACGCTAAGTAGACTAATCTTAAGAAGGCTGCAGAGTTCACGTTGCTATGGACGCAGTTCCAACCGTAGAATCTAACAGACTATTTTTTTAGCGGAAGCAATAAAATCATTTTTAAATCAATGAAATCATTTTTTGTTGTTATATTTTGTGTCAAATTAGTAAGTAGCCGTGTAATAAGTGGGATAATGTACCTCCGCTTTGCGTCGGGGTCCATGGAAACGCTTCAGTTGAATTGATGCCATAACCTGATTATTTCCAGTCAGCGGGACTCAGTCAGACTTGGTCAGACTCGGTCAGACTCATTCAGACTCTCTCAGACTCTCTCAGACTCACTCGGACTCATTCAGACTCTCTCGGACTCGCTCGGACTCTCTCGGACTCTCTCGGACTCTCTCGGACTCTCTCGGACTCGCTCGGACTCTCTCGGACTCTCTCGGACTCTCTCGGACTCGCTCGGACTCTCTCGGACTCTCTCGGACTCGCTCGGACTCGCTCAGACTCTCTCAGACTCTCTCAGACACGCTCAGACTCGCTCAGACTCTCTCAGACTCTCTCAGACACGCTCAGACTCGCTCAGACTCTCTCAGACTCTCTCAGACACGCTCAGACTCTCTCAGACTCGCTCAGACTCTGTCAAACTCGGTCAGACTCGGTCAGACTCACTCAGACTCACTCAGACTCGGGCAGACTCTCTCAGACTCTGTCAGACTCTGTCAGACCCGGTCAGACTCGCTCAGACTCACTCAGACTCACTCAGACTCACTCAGACTCGGGCAGACTCTCTCAGACTCGCTCAGACTCGCTCAGACTCAGTCAGACTCGTTCAGACTCGCTCAGACTCTCTCAGACTCTCTCAGACTCTCTCAGAGTCGCTCAGACTCTCTCAGACTCGCTCAGACTCGCTCAGACTCTCTCAGACTCGCTCAGACTCTCTCAGACTCTCTCAGACTCGCTCAGACTCTCTCAGACTCGCTCAGATTCTGTCAGATTCTGTCAGACTCTGTCAGACTCGCTCAGACTATGTCAGACTCTGTCAGACTCGCTCAGACTCGCTCAGACTCATTCAGACTCTCTCAGACTCGCTCAGACTCGCTCAGACTCATTCAGACTCTCTCAGACTCTCTCAGCCTCTCTCAGACTCGCTCAGACTCGCTCAGACTCTCTCAGACTCGCTCAGACTCGCTCAGACTCGCTCAGACTCTCTCAGACTCTCTCAGACTCGCTCAGACTCGCTCAGACTCTCTCAGACTCTCTCAGGCTCTCTCAGACTCGTTCAGACTCGCTCAGACTCTCTCAGACTCTCTAAGACTCGCTCAGACTCTCTCAGACTCGCTCAGACTCTCTCAGACTCTCTCAGCCTCTCTCAGACTCGCTCGCTGTGCGGTGGTTGGACAGTAAAGGTCTCACCTCTGTTCTGTGGACCAGCTGAAGCGTGGCGTCGTCGTTTAACCTGTAGATCTCCAGGAACGGGTCGGATTTACTGAAGAAGTCCTGCACACACACACACACACACACACACACACACACACACACACACACACACACACACACACACACACACACACACACACACACAAACATGGAGCTTTTTAAAGGACAGGAGGGAACACAAGTCCTCAGTTCACTAAATGATCGACAGCACAACATTAGGCCTGGTTCACACAGGAGAGAGAGAGAGAGAGAGAGAGAGAGAGAGAGAGAGAGAGAGAGACTGTCCAGGCACTGTCTCGCACACACACACACACACACACACACACACACAGCTTTTTAAAGGACAGGAGGGAACACAAGTCCTCAGTTCACTAAATGATTGACAGCACAACATTTGGCCTGGTTCACACAGGAGAGAGAGAGAGAGAGAGAGAGAGAGAGAGAGAGAGAGAGAGAGGGAGAGAGAGAGAGAGAGAGACACTGTCCAGGCACTGTCTCACACACACACACACACACATACGCTTTGGCAATATTGTCTGTGAACTTTCATGCCAATAAAGCACATTGAATTGAAAGGGAGAGAGAGAGAGAGAGAGAGAGAGAGAGAGAGAGAGAGAGAGAGAGAGAGAGAGAGACAGATGGATGCCATGGGCTTTCCTAACGATTGCCTGATCACGACTCTGGCTGAGAAAAATCCCAAATAAACGTGGCTTTGCTTTGATGTGAGACAGTCTGTGAAGAAAGGGAAGAAGACGGACGATATGAAGTGAATCCCTGAGGTGGAAAAGTACCAGGAATCAAACTGACACCCTTCTCATCTCCTGCTGTTACCTGAAGCTAGTCCAACATCCTGACTGACACAGACCAGGGGCCGGATTCACCAATGTGTTCTTAAGATAGATCTTAAGAAATGACATGAGAGGAAATTTGAAGAAGTTCTTAAGAAGGCTCTTAAGTGCAATTCCTCAATATTTTCTTAGTAACAGTCTCATTTCTTATGAGTTTATTTCATTTTCCAACTTAAGAACTTCTCAAAATAGGGCCTGAATTAATTCTGGTTAATAAACTTTAGGCTTACTGCCATTGAGGCTAGGAGACAAGGCTAGGAGGCTAGGAGACAAGGCTAGGAGGCTAGGAGACAAGGCTAGGAGGCTAGGAGACAAGGCTAGGAGGCAACCCAAAGTGCTTCCATCTACAAAACAATTGTGGAAAAACCTATTTAGAGCAACTAGAGCAAAGATTGAAACATTGGTTGCTGTTGGTAACTGTAAAATTTGCAGCTTATTTCCAACAGACATGAGACAGAGGCCTACCTGGCCCTACACCAAATAAAGCTTTACAATAAATGTTCATCTTAATGTTAGGTGTAGGGGAACCTATGAAGACTTTGAACTATAACCTACTTGTCTAAAATGTGTTTAAATATATGATATTAGAGGCTTACCTTTTCACTGTAGGAGTTTTAAGACAGGTGAAGGGCCGTCTTAAAGTTAAGAAAAAAATCAACAACAAATTTGACAACTTTCATTTCAAGAATACCATTTATTCCTAAGTTTTTTCTTAGGAAGAAACATAAGAAGAAAGTTAAGAAAATATATAAGAACTGTTTTTGAGAATAGCATTTTTTTTTCTTAAGACTAAAGTTTAGAAAAAAATGGAACTTGAGAAGATTTTTTTTTCTGAAGAGGGTTT
>NW_027279842.1:0-65000 GCF_046629955.1 Centroberyx affinis | reverse complement strand
TATAAAAAAAAAAAAAAAGATTTAAATGGTTATGTGTTCCCACTACAACGATAACTATAAAAACACCCAAAACCGTAACTGCAACTATATTTTTGGTTCCGTCTCAGAGCGAACAAAGGTAAAATATTTCAACTAGTTCTCTCTTTGGATGTTTTAATAGTTGTATAGTTTATAGAACCATTTACATCTTTTTATGGACCGTGAAAACATCCAAACCATAACCATAACTATATTTTTAGTTTGAGCAAACATTTTCAACCAAACCAAACAAACCAGAAAAAGGGGGCGGAGCATTCAGTAGCTCACTGCAGCGACATCCGGGCCAAGACTTCCTCTTCCTCTTACTTGAGACGTGAGAGTCGAACGTTTCTCCACACAAAACACAAACATCGATACTTTCTGTAGGTGTTTTAGGTCCGGACGACATTTCGGCTAATCTCTATAAACAGATATCTGCATATGAGACGTCGTCTCTCAACTAAATTCAACTCCATTCTCGTGTTAATTTACATACATCCACGTCTTCCGTTGCCCTGTAAACTTTATCGTTAGGTCACGTTATTACCTGTGGTGTCTAAGTGACGTTAGTGGAATTATTTAACCCGTAACCGTCGTGATGCTTCAGTGGAGTGAACTGAGCTGAACACACACACTGTGGGTCTGTACAGGATCTGTGCTCCTTCTGTCAAGCAGCTCCGCTATGAGCAGAGCTTCCTGTTCTTCTGCCTCGCCGCCATGTTGACGCTCAGAGCAAACCAACACACACACATCTATCAGCAACTAGAAGGGAAACTCAGACCTCCGCCAAGGTTCTTGCTATTATCGCTTGTTCGTGAGTCGGATCCGGATCCGCTCCAAAATGTAATGGGTTCTTCCTTGGCCCATGCTACACCCTTCCACCAAGTTTCATGAAAATTGGGCCAGTAGTTTTTCTGTAATCCTGATGACAGACAAACAAACAAACAAACAAACAAACTAGCAGGGCACTCGGAGAGCGCAGACCTCCGCCAAGGCCAATAGTCCAGTCTGCTATGATATGCAAATTTTGTGAATCAGATCCGGATCCGCTCCAAAATTTAATGGGTTCTTCCTTGGCCCATGCTACACGCTTCCACCAAGTTTCATGAAAATCGGCCCAGTAATTTTTCCGTAATCCTGCTAACAGACAAACAAACGGCACCGAAAACATAACCTCCTTGGCGGAGGTATAATTCTGTTTTCTGATGGATCGGTGTGGCTGCTGCCTTAGTGTTGAAAAGCTGTCCTAGTTAAATAAATACATGGGAGCTTTGGCAGCAGCAGGTGGTCTTCATGTGTGTCCTGCAGACTGCAGAAGGTCTGATTCTCTTCTAAAAATCCTAAACCCAAATCCCATCCAGAAGCGTTTCATCCTTTCACAGAGGTGAAAAAAAAAAAATTTGGAACGGGTCTGAAATTCCACCAAAGCCCAAACAGGATTTCACAGCATCGGACTCAGATCCTGGACGGACTGAAGCCGGTTCAGCGGAGCGGCCGGACTCCTCCAGCTCAGAGGATTAGAGAAATATGAGCCAGACTCAAACCTCAAGCTTTCAGCAGAGATATCACTGCTGACTGGAAAACACACACAGCAGGAGAGTTTGACTGGAAGGAGGAGAGGAAGAGGAGAGGAAGAGGAGAGGAGGAGGAGAGGAGAGGAGGAGGAGAGGAAGAGGAGGAGGAGAGGAGGATGAGAGGAAGAGGAGAGGAGGACGAGGAGAGGAGGAGAAGAGGAGGAGGAGAGGAAGAGGAGAGGAGGAGGAGGAAAAGAAGAGGGGAGGAGGAGGAGATGAAGAGGAGGAGAAGAGGACGCTTACTGTCTGTTTTAACGTCTTTTAAGGCCCAAGAAATGACTGTGCAAACATTCAGTTCAAATAAGAAAAAGAAACAAAACAAAATTTGTAATGATGTGTGAAGAAAGAAAGAAAGAAAGAAAGAAAGACAGAAAGAAAGAAAGAAAGAAAGAAAGAAAGAAAGAAAGAAAGAAAGAACCTCATTTGAAATACTGTACTGCTTTGGCAACATGGGTTTCTTTTGAGAGAGAGAGAGAGAGAGAGAGAGAGAAAGAGATAGGGAGAGAGAGAGGATTTGGGAGTGAGAGAGAGAGCAGGCGAGCAAGGTTGGGAGTGATAAAGAGAGAGAGAGAGAGAGAGAGAGAGAGAGAAAGGGGGGAGAGGGATAGGGGAGAGAGAGAGAAAGAGATAGGGAGAGAGAGAGCATGGGCGAGCGAAGTTGGGAGTGATAGAGAGAGAGAGAGAGAGAGAGAGAGAGAGAGAGAAAGGGGTGAGAGAGATAGGGGGAGAGAGAGAGAGAGAGAAAGGGAGATAGGGAGAGAGAGAGCATGGGCGAGCGAAGTTGGAAGTGATAGAGAGAGTGAGAGAGAGAGAGAGAGAGGGGCGAGCGAGGTAGAGAGTGAGTCTTACAGTGATAATAGCTTTCCCCACGGTGCCTCCTGGTCTCAGCAGAGCTTTGGACAGTTTTCTCTGGGACACAATCTGTGGAGACAGATAACACACACACACACACACACACACACACACACACACACACACACACACACACACACACACACACACACACACACACACACACACGGATTAATGCACATGTATGCACCTATGTATGCACACACACACAAGCATCAAACCTATAGAAACTCATAAAAACATGTGTGCATATAAGCATGCAGAGGTACAGAACACCTGTACACACACACACACACACACACACACACACACACACACACCCCTAAGGAGCCCCACAGTGGAACAGTGAAGCTGTCTCTCCTGTTGCTCCACAGGAAACATCACAGCAGCGTTTCGATGGGAGGTGAGCGGAGGCGTTTCACACCGCCGGGGATTATGGGAGTTTGAAGACAACAATACGCCGAGCTGGCAGTTTCCCTCTGAGGCTCAGAGTCCTTCCTGCATCACAGCTGATCACATGACATCAGGATGGTTCAGTGTGTTTAAAGGTCCAGGAATTCAAATTCTCCTCTATTTATATACGATCAAAGATATTTAATGATTTCATTGTAAAAATCTGATTTTATTTGAGTGGTTAAATTTAAAGTTCTTGCATTTTCAGAAATCCAGTTCAGTCGAACGCATCACAGCTGGACTCGCTCCTGATTGGCTCCCTCACTACAGAATGACTGAAATCCGTCCAATCAGGATCCAGTCTGCAGCATCTGAACTGAAAGTGTCCACTCAGCAGGTTTTACCTCATTTGAATTAGAGGAGCCGCCGCTGTCGGCCAATCAGGAGCCAGGATTGTGACGACTCAGTCTTCACATTCATTCAGTTCAGCTTTGAACTAAACTACATTAATCTGCAGAACATCATGATTTATTCTGATCCTGATCTATATACAGTTTGTTTTAAAATATTTTTTTTTAATACTTATAATGATGAAAAAGAAAGCTGTGTAATTTTATAAATTTTTAACTTATTTAGTCATTTAAATAGCTCGTAAATAATGAGTTTACTCAGAAACAGGAAAGATATTTAACAATACAGTACAGTCCTCCTATGCTTTGTTAAACTTAGTTAGAAATGTAATGGTGACACGATCACCAAAGATATTATATGAAAGGTTATTCTCTCAGTTTGCTCAACACAAGTGTGACACAGAAAACTGTCCTGTACAGAGCCAGGGTCAGGTGGTCAGGGGGTCAGGTGGAATTCATTTCCAGTGCATATTGTTCAAGAGAAAACTAAAGATCGGTTCAAAATTTTGTTAAAACAGCATCTCCAAATACTTCAGGAACCATAATTGAATTGTGTGTGAGTAAACTAGGAAAAAATGTTGCAGGAAATAAATGTACCTTGGCAGAGAATGAGAAATGTATTTTAATATTCTATTTTCTTGGAAATACATGTGTGAAAGCGCAGGATGGATAAATATATAATTTAAGAAGGTCATTCAGACAAGGATTTACAAGTTTGCTATTAATTCTTGAGGAATTGTGATTGATTTATAATTTTTGTGTTTGGCTTAATGTCTGGATGACAATATTGTTTCTCTTCCGTATGTACTTGATTGTTAATTAAATGAGATGAGCTGTTTTGTGTGTTGTGTTTATGTGGTTATAGTGTGTATGAGTGTGTGTGACTGAATGTGTGGTGGAGCCCAGGAAGAAGAGCCAATGCTTATGCTGGAGCTAATGGGGATTCTAATAAAGACACAAAGACAGTGAGTATTAATATATACCTACAAAATCACATAAAATGAATATGGGAACTTTAAGGTGTTAAGATAGAGAGGTTGTACCTTTAGACCAGAGGTTCTCAACTGTTTTTCAGCCAAGGACCCCTTACAAGATAGAGAATATACCGGGGACCCCCTCATTCTGATTTATGATTTTGGGCTATATAAATAAAAATTGACTTGACTTGACATGTATGTCCCTTGGAATAATCTGACGTAGCCTATTTTTTTTTACACTTCTATAGTCTTAGTTATGTGAAAGAACAACACAAGAGAAATGTATTAGAAAGACATTAGATATGTATTACAAATATTTGCACCATCTCAACACAGAATACCCATAAAACAATCAATCATTTAGCTGCAAGTAACACTGTACCTAAACAAAATATCAAAGGGAAATCAAGAGAAAAGAGCTCATTTGAAGTGCATTTCAGAACATACACACACACACACACACACACACACACACACACACACACACACACACATACATATCAAGATAAAGTGTTTCACTCTTAGTTCATACGTAATGATTGATAAAAGTCTAATCATAAAATAAATGCAGGCTATAACAAACTGAACACATGCCTGCATTGCAATTGGACTCATCCAACTGAACCGCAAATTTAGACTCTCAATCTTTCCAGGAGTTGTGACTTGATATCAGAAGACATGTCCTCAACTCGTCATCTGATGGTGTCATTTGACAGAGGTACACTTCTTTTCACGGACCCCCTGGCAGCCCCACTTTAACCCCACTTTGAGAACCACTGCTTTAGACTGATAGAAACATGTTGAAATGTGTTGAACAGGTTTTACAGACACAAACAGACCAGGTCAGAGGGTCGACTCCCACTGATAATAAAACTGTGAACATCCTCATACAGGAAGGTGCGTTTGGATAAAAGCCTCCACACAGAACAGGCTGAGTTGCGTGTTTTCCGTGAGGCGGTGTTACATCACGTTACATCATGCTCGGCATTGTTAAAGAAAAATGAAAAGCAGCAGGAGTGAAGAAAGGAATGCGAAGTGGTTCCTGACATCAGAAGGATCATCGGATCCCTCCGGACAGGAGCGCAGAAACATGACTCATCAAGAGAAGAAGACTCACACAAAAACTGAAAGTAAAACTGAAGTTCCTCCTCCAGCGTCTCTAAAGTCTGCAGCATCCAGTCTCATTTATTTGACCGAGGATCTGAAGCTGCACAAGGAAAATTCTGCATGTTGTGGCAGTGGCAGCAAGAGGCGACTGTTTGAATTTTGAAGGACTTCATTACCCAGAAATCCTGTCAGGTTTCTTATGGTTTTTTCTATTCCAGGTGAGTTTGGATTTTAAAAATGATGAAAAACTAGTAAATGTTTAAAAAAAAAAAAATCAAATTACATACAGCTTGCATTGCAAAATGACTGAGGGAAATTCAGAGGTGTGACCAAGTCAACTCTGCTCGAGTCCCAAGTCAGTCTCAAGTCTTGAGGCACAAGTCTCAATCAAGTCCCAAGTCTAAATGTTGATTACCAAGTCAAGTCCAAGTCATTAATGTCAAGTCTCAAGTCTAAATGTAGAACAGCAAGTCAAGTCAGAACAAATCAAGAGTCCAGTATCAGTTTAATATCTTAAAGAAAACTAAATATCTAGGACTTTTCAATGCAATATGGTTTTAATAGGATAAAAACTTGGTAAGAGCATCATGAGTTTGATTTCTATAATCAGTTTCAACTTCAATAAATTCAATCATTCCATACAAATTCAGAAAACAGAATTTAAATTCAGTCGTCTGCTGGAACAAATCTCATCACTTTCAATCTAAGTCATTTACACAAACACAAGATCTCAAGTCAAGACTTTAGAAACCTTTTCAAGTCATCAGAGTACAAGTCAGAGTCAAGTCCCAAGTCACCAGAACCCAAGTCAAGTCCAGTCTCAAGTCTTCTCTTCATGCATCAAGTCAAGTCTCAAGCAATTAAAACTGGGACTGGAGTCCAAGTCATGTGACTCGAGTCCAAGTCATGTGACTCGAGTCTCCACCTCTGGGGAAATGTAATCTAGATGTAAACAGAAGTAAACAGACTGTAACTCTACATGTCTGTTATTCTCCTCTAAGTTCCCCACTGTCTTTTTAAAAGTTCAATATTTTGGTTTATTTTTGTGTTTGCAGTCACTTTCTAAGAGTAGGTGTCACTTTTTTCCCACATGCTGGACATCTCATCTTGGAACCAGACTCTGTTGAAACTCGACTGCTGAAGTGCCGACGTGAAGCAGGCCGCCGCCCGGCTCTCCGGCTCTCCGGCTCCTCCGGCTCGCCCGGCTCTCCGGCTCTCCGGCTCTCCGGCTCCTCCGGCCATCTGGCTGCGGCGGCGCTGGCAGCCGAGCCACACGCCGCTGGCACCGAGAAACACGAGAAGAGAAAAAGGAGGAGGAGGCTGACGGCTTTTCCCACCGCCGCTATCGCTATCCGCCGTCAAACTGTTTCGGCCCGGAGTCTCTCCAGTCTCTCCAGCATCATCTGGGCTGATTATTTCATTACAGACTTGGCCGGCTTCCCCGTCTCTCCCCGCAGGAGGAAAGCGGCCGACGCCTTTAACTCCCTGCATGAGCCGCCGCCTTCAGATTACACTCCAAGTTGGTAAGTTCACTTTTTAATGAGTCTGGAAGGAGATGGGTGGAGAGGAATGTCTTCTTCTTCTTCTTCTTCTTGTTCCCTCTCTCCTCTGTCACAGGCCTGACAGAACAGCCTCTCAGCAGGGAAACACAAGGTTGGCCACAGACAATGGAGGCCCTTGCCATTAAAAAAGTCCCTCTTATCCTTCATCTATCCTGCTTTAGTGCTGCAGACAATCAGTTTACTGGAACACAAAACTCCAGTGTCTCTAACCCAACGAGCACCAGACCGAGCACTTTTCCTCTTGGGTTTTGGTGCAGCAGTAATTTAGCAAACATCCAGCAGAAAGTGAAATATCCACTACATTTGTAGAGTCTAAGTTTCAAAGTGAGTAAAATCTTTATTTATATAGCAAACCATACCAAACCAAACCAGGGTTACAAAGCACTTCACAGAACGAAAGGAGCAGCAATGATGTAAAAGAAACTTAACAGAAATAAAGAAAAATACAGACTATCATGTCTGTATTTTTCTTTATTTCTGTTTCTTCAGTTTCTTTGACATCAGATTAGGAAATGAAATAAACGCCAACCAGGCAAACAACACAATCAGAAACAGAAACAAAGGAAAATACCGACATGACGGAATAAAGTCGAAAACAGAAAATAAAAGAAAATACAAAAACGAGGCAGATAATAAAGTGAGAGGAGAGCTCCCAGCAGCAGATGAGTTTAGAGTGTTTCAGTTTAAAACTCTCAGCGGTGTGAGCAGATCTCACAGTCAGAAGGCAGCTGAGCCTCCACATGGTTTCAGAACCGATTTTTCTAAACCATCTGCGTCATAAAAACACCGCGCTGCAGATCAGAGGTGTTCAGCCATGAAGAGTCTGCAGGTTCCCCATCCAAACAAACACTGCAGCAGCTGATTTCACTGATTAACACAACGCCAAGCAGAGAGGCGGCGGAGTTGGCAGCCCTACGTAGAATAGTTGATAAAAGGTGAGAACGTGTGGATGGGCGGCAGTTATAGTTTTGCTGATTGGCACTGCTGCCAGGTGTGACAGAAAAGTGAGACCAGCCATCTGTCACAGAGAGCCAAGAGTCTGCAGGTTTCCCTTCCAACAAAACACCGCGGCTCTTTCTGGATCTGCGTTCTTGTTTCCTCCGTGAATATCTAAACGCCGAAGCTCAGTTCCAGAACAAAAGATCACGAGGATGGAAGTTTACTTGCTTCGGATGGAGACTTGACCTATGAGAACAAATGCAAAGTCCCAAGATTCATTGTGAGAACGACACACTCGATGTGAAAAATAACACTGCACTGTAGAAATGTGGCTCGCAGTCCTACAGGTCCTCAGAGCCCAGGGGCCCGGCTGGACTTCATCCCAGCTGTCTAATCAGGGACTGAGTTATACCTGCAGTTCTCTACCAGGTGAGACAGAGACCTGAGAGAACTGAGAGCCACTGCTGTAGATCAGCGCTGTCCAGCCATCTGTCACAGAGAGCCAAGAGTCTGCAGGTTTCCCTTCCAACAAAACACTGCGGCTCTTTCTGGATCTGCGTTCTCGTGTCCTCCGTGATGCGTTTTACGTAATATCTAAACGCCGAAGCACAGTTCCAAGACAAAAGATCATGAGGACGGATAAAGATCTCGCTACAGAACAGAAACGAACGAGAGAACGAACAGAAAACTCCAAGATTCACCGGGAGAACGACGCACCATGTCCATGTCGGCTGCGTTCTCAACCTTTTTCATATCAAGGGCCCTCGTTCAGTCCACATTAGAGCCACAGACCCCCATTTGATGAGATTTTGTCTCTCGGACCCAAATCTGAGAATATTTTTATTGTCAGATATGATTTTGTCCAGAATCCCATGACTATCTGTATTGTAGGTAGAGAGATAAAGTCATTCTTCTACATTCTCTAATCGTGTTAAATGAAATAATGCTGAAGTGGAACCCCCTGGAACCCCCTCAAGGACTCCTGGTGGTCCCCAGACCCCACATTGAGAACCACTGCTCTACAGTACAGAGCCCGGTGGAACAGCTGGAAAAATAAACACCCGTGCGTCTTAATTGAAGCGGACAGTCCATCTGAAACTTAGGAAGCGTCTCTGTTCAGTTTGTTCTCTCATGAAAGAAGTTTCTCCACCAGTACTGATCTTGGATTTGATATCTAGCCTCCATCAGCTGGTTAACACGCCTTCCAGCAGAGAGAGGGAGCGACTAAGGAAATATGGGCTGGGCTCCCAACTATTCTTCTCTCAAACGTACAATCCATTCGCAACAAGATGGATGAACTGGAGGTTTACGCCAGATGTAAGCGTGGTTCTAGAGACACATGCCTGCTGGCTTTTACTGAGACGTGGCTGGGAGATGGGATGCCCTGTTCGGATGCACCGGTGGCCTCTCATAACAAATCCACCGGAGGCGGACTATGCTTCTACTTTAATGAGAGGTGCTGTAACACTGTCATGGTCCGGGAGAAAATATGTACCCCCGACCTTGAGCTGCTATCCATCTCACTTCGCCCCTTTTACCTGCCGAGGGAGTTTCCCCAGCTCTTCTTCACCCTTGTCTTGTCATGGTTGTGACTTTTTGCCTTGTTCACTGTCTAGGCTTTGTATTTCTTTGTGTATTATGTTTCCCTGTCTAGTTCTTTTAGTTCTACGTGTACCATGTTTCCTGTCTGCCCCAGCTGTGTCTCATTTGTAATCACCCCCCATGCGTATGTTAGTCTTGTTCCCCAGTCGGTCTTCCTCGGATCATTGCTCTGTTACATGTGTCAGCTTGTGTGAAGAGCTCTGGTTTTTGGTTGCCTGTGTCACCTGCTACCTGTTCAGTAAACACCCAGTCTTGGGGTTTTGATCACCACCTGCCTCACTGTCCTGCATTTGCGTCCTCACCACACCTCCCCGTGACATGTTAACCCTAACCCTCACCTGTGCAACTACTAAGAAGAACTCCACTATTGACTTGTGCTATGGCTCAGTGCCTGGCGCGTTCAGATCCCTGCCCATGCCTCCTTTTGGAGCATCCTACCACAATAGCGTACTTCTAATGCCGATCTACAAGCCCATCTGTAAACGACGAGAGCAAACAGTAAAAACAGTGAAATGCTGGACGGAAAACAGCATTGCCAGTTTACAAGCTTGCTTTGATTGTACAGATTGGGATGTCTTCAATAGCTCATGCTGTAGACACCAATATTCCCTGTAAAAACATTACAGTATTCCCTAATAACAAACCATGGGTTACCGAAGAACTAAAAAATGTCATAAAAAAGAAGAAAAGCATTTTTTATACAGCCAGGAAAAGAAAGAAATTGCCAGAGAAGTAAGGGATGAGATAAGAAAAGCTAAAAGAATGTATAAGGATAAGGTGGAACATAAGTACAGTAGCGGTGATCTTCAGGCAGCTTGGAGGGGAATCAAATCAAATCAAATCTGTGTCCTCAATCACTCAGAGAAACAGTGACAGGAAACCTCTTAAAATCGAGGGAATAAATGATGCTGATCTCCCAAATATTTTTAACGATTTTTTTGAAAAACATGACATTTCTGAAAATGTCTCTCTCCTTTAGAGAGTCTCTCTCTTCTGACTGTGATATTGTCATCAGGCAGAAATGTGTTAGAGATCTTTTGAAACATGTAAACATCAGGAAGGCCCCTGGTCCAGATCACATGTGTGGGCGTACACTGTGATACTGTGCTGACCAGCTTAGCGGTGTCCTTCACCATATCTTCCAGATGTCACTTGATGGTAACCAAATCCCTGCTATCTGGAAATCTTCTACTGTGATACCTGTCCCAAAGATCACCAATCCTAGGCAACTTAATGATTTTAGACCAGTCACCCTAACATCATTAATAATGAAAAACTTTGAGAAAATTGTTAAAAACTTTGTTCTGTCAACTGTGGATGGAAAACTTGATCCACTGCTTACCAGGCAGGGAGAGGTGTGGAGGATGCAAAGCTTTTAATATTTAATAACCTACATAAACACTTAGAAAAGCCACAAGTCCATGCCAGGCTTTTGTTTGCTGACTTTTCATCAGCATTCAACACGATGCAGCCGCATCTTTTAATAGGAAGGTTGCTATGTGATTTTAATTTGCCTCACCGGCTTGTATTATGGATCTTGGACTTCCTGACTGACAGAGAAGAGGGTCTCTGTAAACGGCCATTTCTCAGACTCTGGAGCTCCACAAGGGTGTGTCCTCTCACCCTTACTCTTTGTTATGGACACTGACGGCTGCAGAGCGCTCAGGAGGGAAGCTGTTTGGTCAAATTTTCTGACGACACTGCCTTGCTGTCCCTTCTCCGAGGTCCAGAATCAGAACCACGGGAATGCTCTCACTGATTTTATTTCTTGGTGTGAAAACAACTTCTTGGACTTAAATGTTTCTAAAACCAAGGAACTGATTATTGATTTTAGACGTAACAGAGATGCAGCCAAAGAGTGCATCATACATAACGAAAGTGTGGAAATTGTCACATCATACAAATATTTGGGTACTATTTTTGATGACCATCTTAAATTTGATGTGAACACTGAGGCTATTGTGAAGCGGGGGCAACAGAGAATTCACCTCCTCCGTAAACTAAATTCCTTTTCTGTCAGGCCCGTCATCCTTTATCGTTTTTATCAATCTTTTATTGAGAGTTTTTCTTTTATCTGCTGGTTTGTTTCACAGCCTCACAGTAAAAGACAGAAACAGTCTGAACAGCATTGTTAAAATCTGTTCTCAGATCATCGGAGTGAAACAAAGAGACCTGAATTCTTTCTGCAACCAACAAAATCCTCCAGAAACCAGCAAGTATTTTGGTTTCTTCTGGACTTGTTCTTGCGAGTGAATTTTCTCTGTTGTCATCAGGGCGTCGTTAGGTTTTATCTGCTTGTAAAACTAACCGCCATTCAAAATTGTTTATCCCCTCTGCAATCCGACTTTTAAATGCTCTGAAAGTTTTGTTTTTTTTATCCGATCTTTTATTGTGTTTACCAGGTTTATTTATCAACATTATTTATAGATTTTATTCCACATTTAAGCTCCTTGGTGTAATGTTTGTTTGTATGTTGTTGGAACTAATTGCCCCTAGTGGGATTAATAAAGTTGTTTTGAATTTGAATTTGAATTTGACTAATCAGTGAAATCACCTGATTGGTTGGAAGGAAAACTTGCAGCCTCTCAGCTCATGGCTGGACAGACTGCTGCAGATGTCAGGATGGCATCATTTCCACATTAGGTCTTTTTTTTAACTTTATTTACTGAAAAACCTTTTCCTCTCTGCAGGATGTTGCTGTTGTGCATCTTCCCATTCCCTTATCTGTCCTGCCGAGAGCGCTATCACTCGTTATCACATCTCCCATGGTGCAATTCTCCATGTGTGTACCGTTCCAATGCCGCATTTAAGCTATAATGAAAGCTCCGATGGTGGTTTCATATTTCCAGACGGCAGATAGGAAGCAGGAAAACACGCAGCTGCTGCCTGACAACAACAACAACAACATATTTGCCAAAAGCAGCTTTTCAATGAATGAAGGGAAGAGACTCTATTTTCTCATTGATGCCAATGTGTTTATAAAATGGTACAATGGGGTTTTTCAACAAGCTTCAAAAGGCATTAGGGTGATAAAACTCACTCAGCACATGAATGACTGTGGAAACTTTCAAGTCAGGTGAGAAAAAGGAAAAACACCAAAGTTGCAAATATGTGGGGGGGGTTTTTTTTTCCCCCTGTGTGAAGCGCGGCTCCTCTCCCAGCTGGAGGCTTCAGATAACAGAGAGACACAGCAGAGCCTGACAGCAGAGACAGCAGTTTGATTCAGCTGCAGCTTCTTACAGAGCCGCCCTCTGCTCGCTTGTTTCTGCTCGACACCAGTGACTGACAGAGTGTGTTTGAGTCATAATTAAGTTTGCTGATGAGACTGTCAGCCTCCTGCAGGACCAGGAGGTGGGCCATGGTCCAGTCTTGGACAATTTTATCAAAGGGTGTGATGACTCATACTTGCGACTCAATGTCTCTAAGACAAAAGAGATGCTTATCGACTTTCACAGAATCCTTCCTGTCACGGCACCGACTTTCATCAATGGCATAGCTGTGGAGACAGTGAGCCAATATAGGCACTCGGGCTCCATCCTGGATGACAAAATGACTTTTGATGCCAACACTGACTGTGTTTACATGGACTTGAGTTTCCCGGTTATGATCGGGTTTTTGAAGTATCCCGTTTTTGTGTTTGCGCATGTAAACATCATATCCCGATTTCAGAAACCCGGATAAGCCCTCATCCCGGATTTGAGAAACCCGATTATGCTAGCCGGAGTACTCCGAAAGAAACCGGGAAACTGTTGCATGTAAACATCTGATCCCGGTTTCTGACCGCTGCAGACTACCTGCACAGGCTTCAGCCGAGAGACGAAACAGAAAAACACAAACAACAACGAGTTTTGTCTTTCGGTGATGAAAGAATGAAATATACTTGGCAGTTTAGATGGAGAAAGCATGGAAATGCTGAGCTGTTCAAGTCTGTAGAGACAGACTACAGGAGGCCGGTTTCCAACACGGACAGTGGAGCGAGTCAGGTCAGGAGGAAAATACTGAAGAAACATTAACGTTACTACGTGGCCAAACATCAAAACAAAAGAAGTGGCTCTGAACAAGCAACTTTCAAATTTATATTAAATTTAGTATAAGACAAAGTGGTCTCATTTTCAATAGCCACAGTCAAATTAATTTAAGGTTAACAGTTATAGAGGAATATCAGATTAACGATTTCAAAATTGCTGGTTTGTGTTGTAAACATCACAGGCGCCTGCAGCATGCAGTAATCAGTAACCGGGATACTAGTATTTATCATGAATACGGGGATATGAATAACCAGATTTCTCTGTGTTCCATGTAAACGCCACATCCCGAATATGATCAAAACCGGGATAAGCCTCATAGGGACACTTAAGTCCATGTGAACACAGTCAGTGACTCCATCTGCAAAAAGGCCAATCAGAGACTGTTTTTCTTGAGAGAGTTTAGGGGTTTTAACGTTGACAGATCGCTCTTGATGTTGTTGAAATGTTTTATTCATCTTTTATTGAGTCAATTTTAAGTTTTGCAATGATCTGCTGGTTTGGCAACCTCAGCATGGTTAACAAAAACAGGCTGGGAAAGATTGTTAAACTCTGCCAAAAGACCATTGGCACTGACTTGAATGATCTTGGCCATGTTTATCAAGTTAGAGCCACTCAGAGGGCAAAGGTCATTCTGACCCTCATCTCCCTCTTCATGCAGTTTCAGCTCCTGCCATCAGGGAGGAGGAACACTTTCCCTAGCAGAGCCAAATCAAACAGATATTTGAAATCATTTGTTCTGTCAGCTGTTGGGTTTTTAAACAAGCTGTAGGCCGAGCTGCTATTGCACACACACTTTAACAAAGGACTGATGGACTGTTAGTGCTTTATATCTCATTGCAACTTTATTATGATGACATCTACTGTATGTTATATATGTATTTATGTCTTTTATTTATTTATTTTATGGTTTGTATTGGTTGTGTTGACTACTGTTTGCAAATCAAATTGCCCCTCGGGGACAATAAAGACTATCCAACTCCAACTCGCCGCTCATCAGCTGAGGAAACATGGAACCAGTCTGCAGACCGGAGAAACCTGCAAATTGTTCAGATCCTTTTTTTTTTTTCAGAGAAGTTTTGATATTTGTGCGACGTGTCGATGATTTGCACGGCAGACACACACAGAAAAATAAAAAGGTGCAAACTGGAACTGAAAATGGTTCTTCAGAGTGACGCCATAGACAAACCACTTCTGGTTCCACAGAGAACCTTTCAGACCGAGGTTCATTAGAGAACCAGGTCTGCTCTCCTTATAGACTCCTGCATTGTGTTTTTATTTATCTGCTCTTGTTTCGCCTCATTTACAGATACACAATATGGAAGGGTTTGGTTATTTTCCACATTTATGCCATCACCCACCATCCAATAACTAAGAATTACATAACGTTACATTATATTATATTATATTATATTATATTATATTATATTATATTATATTATATTATATTATATTATATTATGTCATTTAGATGATTTTGTCCAAAGTGACTTGCAATAAGAATATACGGTTCTTTGGGATATTAAAAGGTTCTTCAAAGCTTCTTTCTGGGACCAGAAATGGTTCTTCTATGGCAGCAGTTCTCAATGTGGGGTCCGGGGACCACCAGGGGTCCTTGAGGGGGTTCCAGGGGGTCCCCAGCAAATTGATGAATTGTTAAACTTCAGCATTGTTTCATTTACAATAAGTTAACACTGTTAGAGAATGTAGAAGAAAGACTGTTCTGATCAGTTTCTCTGTTATCTCTCTACCTGCAATACAGACAGTCATGGAGTTCTGGACTGAATCATATCTGACAATAAAAATATTCTCAGATTTGGGTCTGAGAGACAAAATCTCATCAGATGGGGTCTGTGGCTCTAATGTGGACTGAATTATGTTCCTTGATATGAAAAAGGTCTAGAATCAGTGTTCTGTGGCATCACTGGTAGGTGATCAGCTGCTGTGTCAGCAGGTGAGATGAAGCCTCAGAGCTCCACAGTGATTCAGCTCAGATGTGAAGTGGATTATAAAACGGCACTAAAACACCATTATTGATTTTAAAATTCTGTTATTAGTTTATAAGGCACTACATGGCCTTGCACCAGACTGCCTCTCAGAAGTGCTTTTGGTTTCTGAAGCAGGAAGCTCAGATCCTCCGGTTCTTCTCTTCCAGCTGTTCCACAAAGCAGAACAGAAACATTTGGTGAAGCTGCTTTGAGCTGGAGCCTTCCAGAGGATCTGAGGAGCTGAACATATGGATATTTTTAAATGTAAACTAAAAACCCATCTATTCAGTCTGGCTTTTATGTAGTGTTTTATAATTTTATGGTTTTAGTACTTATTTAATTTATTATCATTATTATTTATTTTTTTCTATTTTGTTTTATCAACATTTCACTGTTGATCATTATTATTTATTTTATTCTATTTTATTTTATTAACATTTTACTGTTTTACTATAATCAATTTATTTTGTGTAGTATTTCATAATTTTATTTTTATTGTTATTTTTATTGCTTGTATTATCTTGTATTGTTTATCTTTTATTATCTTAACTACCCATCTTTTATTGATGTCTTATTCAAATGTTTTTGGTAGTTTTGGTGTGCATTAGTCTCTAAATCCATTTTTAACATCCTACGTTTTGTCAATCGCTTGTAAAGCACTTTGATTTGCATTTGATTTGTTTGAAAGATGCTATATAAATAAAGTTTGACTGATTGATTGATTGATTGATTATATTAAAAAGAAGAACGTCACCGTTAACACAGTAAATCTTCGATTCTTAATTAAAAAATTAAATTATATTTTATATAATAATTATATAATGATTAAATGCTATTCTTCAGCCGGGCAGTATAGTCCTTGAGCAGCAGCTAAACGAAGTGGTTGCTAAGTAACACAAAAGTATCAGTATGAGTTATATGGTTATATTCAGTTAGTGCATTAATAATTAAATTGACTGTTATGTGAAGACGATGAATGCAAAAATGAAAATGACTTCATTTGGTTGGAGAGTGTTTATAGTCCATGGGCCAAAGCCCAAAATGTCACTTGTCGGTACCACTCAAGGTGGCAAATTCTAATAAAAAATCAATTTTGAAAAGGTACATGTCTGTAGATTATATTTTGGTATGATAACCATTGCTGAATGGCAGCTTACAATAAAGTGGATTGTAGGCGCTGATGCATATCCTAATTTAGGCTCATTTTCAGGACCTTTAGTCATGTTTTATGAGAATATGTTTGATATCATTTTACAGGGCAGCTTCTTAGCTTTCATCCAAGCCCAGTTGTGAGTCTGTCTGACAAATAAAGAGGTCACATGGGCTCTTCAAAGTGTCAGTGACATTCATTTTTTCCACAATTTTCACCTAAACTATAGTCTTTATTTGAGCACTGTGACATCTGGGAACATCACAGACACAAACATCAAAAAGTGGAATACTCACAGGACTGAAAGGATTCAGAAAAGGTATAATCTACCCAAACTATCCCATCATGAGGGGAGATATTGGCCTTAAAGTAGAAGAATGACTTCTCGAGGGAAATCTCTCACTTATGTTCTTGATTGTGAGTAATATGGTGAGTTGTCATTGTATTATGAACTGGCCACAGCACATAGGCCTTCTACTTAATGACACATACTACTCTTCAGACAATTATTATCATTATTATTATTATTATTATTATTATAATAAATAATATTATTTATTATACTATTATTATTATTGTTATTTGTTTTTATTATTTCCTTTTCAGAGAACCCTTTCAGTCTCATGAATGAATGTTTTATGCTATTTTATTGTTTATTTTATGTTTTTTAAACTAGTTTACTGTACACACTCACACACACGTATACTCACACACACGCACACACACACGCACACACGCACACACACACTCACACACACGTACACACACACACACACACACACACACACACACACATACAGCAGTACCTCCAATTCTGTGAATTGTGTGTCAAACTCCCTGTATGTCTTGTATATGGCTGACCTGAATAAAATTAATTTCCACCTGTTCTATTCTATTCTGTTTCTATTCTATTCCCTTGATTCTTGCCGCACACCAAGTCTCTAGGAAAAGTTCCTTTATTTTATATGAGACAAAAAGTTTAGGAGTTCAGGAGTTTAGGAGTTTTGTTCACTCCTAAACTTTTTATCTCATGCAAAATAAAAAGAGGTGGGGAAGTAACAAAGTAAAAATACTTTGTTACTGTAGTTAAGTAAGATTGTCAAGTATCTGTACTTAAGTTTTTCTTTCACTTAAGACTTTAAGTTAAGTTAAGAGAAGAGAATTTTTTAGATAATGACTTTTACTTTTATACTTAAGAGAAAGTATAAAAGTACATAAAAAGTACTTAAATTTACCTTGAGTAAAGGTTTTGAAATGGTACTTCAGCTTTTACCAGAGTATATTTTTGTTTGAGTATTTGTTCTTTTCAGACCCACCTGTCCCAGCGTACACTCCACAGAGCCCAGGAAGTCGGCCTCCTTCAGGCCGTTGTGGCTGCTGCTGATGTCGTAGAGCTCGAAGCGAATCCGCTGAACCTCTTCAAAATAAAAGTCCAGAGTGAAAACCTTGGAGAAGGTCGGGTTGATGCAGCTCCGGATCACTTCAGTCCGCTCGACCTGCAGGGACAGACAGGATCCTGTGAGACATGTTTCCAAGACAAATAACGTAATCTGTGACATTTTCCTTTTAAATAAACTAGAATTTATAACCTCCTCTCCTCTCTCCTTGTCTCCTCTCTCCTCTCCTCTACTTGTCTCCACTCTCCTCCCCTCTCCTTTCCTCTCTCCTCCTCTCCTTGTCTCCTCTCCTCTATCCTCTCCTCTCTCCTTGTCTCCTCTCCTCTCTCCTCTCATGTCCTTGTCTCCTCTCCTCTCCTTGTCTCCTCTCCTCCTCCTCTCCTCGTCTCCTCTCCTCCTCCTCTCCTCTCCTGTCCTTGTCTCCTTCTCTCTCCTCTCCTTGTCTCCTCTCCTCCTCCTCTCCTCTCCTCTCCTCTCCTCGTCTCCTTCTCTCTCCTCTCCTCCTCCTCTCCTGTCCTTGTCTCCTCCTCTCTCCTCTCCTTGTCTCCTCTCCTCTCCTCTCCTCCATGGTGGGACACACAAACACACAAACCGCTCTCCAATTACAGTAGTGGGATCTCTCTCTCTCTCTCTCTCTCTCTCTCTCTCTCTCTCTCTCTCTCTCTCTTTGCCAACTGAATGTAGGAATCCCCCCGCAGGTCATTTTTTTCGGTCCTTTTTGGGACTTTTTTGGACCCGGTTCCCCTTCACTCCAGTTGTGTTGGAGCAGGCTGAGACTGAGCCACACCAGCAGACTCCCTGAGTGTTTTATTGACCTACAAACTCCACCTGTGTCCCCGCTGACTTGAGGCTGAGGAGAAAAAAACGAGCAAATTGTTTTTTTCTTTTGGGTGAACTGTTCCTTTAGTGAAACCAGTCTCCGGTCTGGGTTTAGCGGGCAGACCGCGAGACGCTTTAATGAAAAACTCTTTAACTGGATCTGTGTGGTCTGTCTGCGCTCAGCTGAAGACGCAGAGAAGAGTCTGACCGGGAGGACGGAGGGACGGAGGCCTCCCGCTGGTCCTCAGACTGACGCTGAACTACACTTCAGGCTTTGAGCTGAACTGAGACAGACAGCAGGCCGAGCTTCAGAGTCACTTCATCAGGACAGTCGGCTTTTAATGGATACATGCTGACTGCTGCAGGGATCAAACCTGTGACCTTTCTGTTACGGGACAGTCTCTCTCTCTCTCTCTCTCTCTTTCACTGGTCTCTCTCTCTCAATTCAATTCAGTTTTCAATTCAAGGTGCTTTATTGGCATGACAGTTTACAAACAAACAATATTGCCAAAGCATGTAACAAGAAATGAATCATCAATTAACCAACATCTCAGAACATTAATCCCATGTATCATTGTGTGTGTGTGTGTGTGTGTGTGTGTGTGTGTGTGTTGGTGTGTTGCTGTGCCTCCACTATCCACTGGCTATCAGTGTCTCTCTCTCTCTCTCTCTCTCTCTCTCTCTCTCTCTCTCTCTCTCTCTCTCTCTCTCTCTCTCCTCCCTGCAGGTTGCCACTTCAGCTAGACAGTTGCTTTGTGTTTGCTGCAGCGGCTTCATAAAAACATCCAGAACAGAAGAGAACAAAACAAAACAAAACAAAACAGACTGAACAAGGCAGCGGACAAACAACAACAAACATCAACAAAACCAGACAGACTAAAGGGTGAAATTACGATTACAGCTGAGTCAGCAGCTTCCATCTGTTTCCCCGTAAACAAGCAGACAGAGAGGAGGAACATTCTGCATCTGAACTAGAAAAACACAGAGAGGAGGAACAGACTGGGCTGCTCCTGCAGGTGGATGGAGGAGGGAGGAGGAGGAGGAGGAGGAGGAGGAGGAGGAGGAGGAGGTGAAACCTGAGGAGAGCAGCGGAGTTATTCTTCCTCTTCACTCTCAGCCAGCAGTTTGCCTCGCTCGCACAATCTGATCTGTTTCAGTTGTCATGTGATGTTTATATTTACACAGGAAAAAAAACAACAACAACAGAAAGTGATAGGGGTCCGAAGACGCCGCCCTGCTGGACTCCAGACTCCCTGCTCAGACCTGAACTGCATCAGTTCACCTTTATTTCTCAGGTTCCCTCTGCTTTTATGCTTTTATTTGACAGAGACAGGAAGGAATGGGAGAGAGAGAGGGGAGGACATGCAGCAAAGGACTGTGGCCGGATTCAAACCCGGGTCACTGAGCCTTATGGTACGTGCTCTACTCAGTGAGCCACCGGGACGCCCCCCCCCCCGGCATCGAGTCGTTTTAAGGGGCAACGAGCCAAACAGGTTGGACTGCTCTGGGTCACTGCTGCACCTAAAGAAGACGAACCTCCCATTCTGCTTATGTTACTCCATCTGTGAGTTTTAAATGTGGAAACTTAATGAGTCACATTTCACATCTGCTCTCATACTGGACTGTATATCTGAGTCAACCAGCTATACTAAAACATCCTACTGCAGCAGGAGTACTGTGACTGCTGATACTGAAGTAGAAGTAAAAGTTCTGGTGTGAAAATCTCCTTCAGTAAAAGTACAAAGTGTGTGATCTAAAACGTCCTCAGAGTAAAGGTTCCTGAGTTCCTCTTTAGAACAGAGAACGTTGTCAGCTGTGATCTTTTCCATGTGACTCTAACAGGAGAGAGGACAGAGTTCACACTAGATTCTTTTCACTGGAAACATTAGAAGTGAGAAAATAAAGTGCAGAAACAAAGTAAAGTCAGATTCCTCTTCTCACTGTGAATGGATCCACAGTTTGTCAGTTTACAGTTGATCCAGTTTCTGTTGCTGATGGAGAGACACACAATCTGTTCTGTGATGGATGGATTTAAAATGGACTGAAGGGAAAGTCACACTACTGACTTATGAAAATATACCAAAGTTTTTTCTGTGTGTAAAAGTACACAAAAAGCGACTCACTTAGTGTAATTGGAGTAAATGTAATTAAAGTTACTGCACCCTGCATCTGAAGTTCTTGGTTGGAAGCTGCAGATGCTGCTCATACTGTTTCATTTATTACCTCTAAGGAGGTTATGTTTTCGGTGCCGTTTGTTTGTTTGTTTGTTTGTTTGTTTTTTCCCAATACAATTTTATTGCATTTTAATAAAATTATATTGACAGTAGAATCCCCATCACCCTTTCCCCCCTCCCTCCCTCCCTCCACCTCAAGCATATAGAACATCACCCCAACCGACCCCAAACAATCCTTGGGTCTACATTGAAAATAATGTTAATAATGATAATAATAAACCAAAGTAAATTCAAGTTTACAGGGCATACATAGGACCAAATTGTTTGTCTGTTAGTAGGATTATGGAAAAACTACTGGCCCGATTTTCATGAAACTTGGTGGAAGGGTGTAGCATGGGTCAAGGAAGAACCCATTACATTTTGGAGCGGATCCGGATCCGACTCACGAACAAGCGATAACAGCACGGACCTTGGCGGAGGTCTGCGAGTGTCCTTCTAGTTTATTGTGTTGCTTTCTGTCTCCTCTCTGTTTTTTTCTCCCAGAGTTTCATTTGTTTGATTTTGTGCTGCTGCAGCGGAGCGGTTTCCCCTCGGCGGTCATTAGAGCTTCATCTCGTCTCAGTAAGGAGACGCAGTGAGATGATGTACGCTGTGGTTCTCTGTTGTTTATGGAGAGCAGATGACCTGGACTCTGACGAGTCACCCTTCACAGGTCAAACACCGCAGGTTGTTTTTAACATTTTAACGAGTCCAGAGGGAGGAGGAGGGGAACGTCTGAACCGCTCTCCTGTTCCTGCCTCTTCAGACTGACTGACACTCTGAACAACAACAACAACAACAACAACAACAACAACAACATGGCTCAGGAGGAAACACATTATTCCACCATTCAGATTCAGGTACAGATTATAAACCATTAAATCTCTGTTGAACTCTGGTCTTGAGTCTTGGGTTGTGTCTCTTCCTCCATGATAAAACCCCCAAATCAGTGATGTGTCTGTGTTCTGTTGCTCTGGTAGAGCAGACTGGAGAATTGTGTTTGTGTTTTTTTTTCTCTCCATTCACTGCCATTGTCTGGAGGAACAGACTGAAAATCACTTCTAGCACATAAAGGAACGCCGACAAAGCAGATTCTGACAATATAGAAAAAAAACTATCCTGCTGCTGAATTGATTTTAAGTGAATCTCTGTCTTTATGTTTATTAAACCTTTCAGTCTGAACCAGTGGAACACAGAAATCCGGTCGGAGGAAACTTAACGAAGAAAATAATACGTTTACCAATAATTATAAATAGACGAAAAACAGTGGGAGACTGGACTTTGATAAAGCAGATTCTGCCAATATATACAAAACAAGTCTCTCACTTTCCTTTCACCTATTTACAATTATTGATAATCGTGTTATTTTCTTTGTTCTATAATAAGTTTTACGTATTATTCAGGAAACAATCATTATTACGTATTATTTTCTTTAAGTTTCCTCCGACCAATCCCTTATGCAGCAGATGTAAGACAGTAACAGGGTCCCTCATTCATACTTTTTGGACTTGTCCAAATCTTCATAATTATTGGACATCTATATTTGAGGTTTTTGGAGTCAAATCTACCCCTTCCCCTTTGATTGTAATTTTTCTGAGCAGTACCAGAGGACACGCTCCTTCCCAGTCATTACTCGAATGCTGTTGCTTTGGTTGGGCCTCTCCCACACATGTCCAGTGGGCTGGAGACCTTATGAGGTTTTTACACATGGAGAAAATAAAGTGTACATTGGATGGCTCTACAGGTAAATTTTATAAGACATGGCAACCATTTCTGACATATATGAAAACGCTAAAACTGTGTACTCTTCCATAACTGATTCTTATTCAAACCAAATTACAATGTAGATTGGCTATAGACAACCGTGACTAATATATACGTCTATTTGTTTGTATGAATGTATGTGTATTTATGTTTACATCTTTGATCTATTTTACCGTTTGTTTATGTACGTCGGGGAGGGTATAAAAATGGACAACATGCAAACTTTTGTATTTTCGTATTTCACACTGAATGTATTACAAAGTTGTTGAAAAAAAAGGAAAATAAAATTGTAAAAAAAAAAAAAAAAAGGTTTCCCCCGACCGGATTTCGGTGTTCCACTTGTTCAGACTGAAAGGTTTAATAAACACAAAGACAGAGATTCACTTAAAATCAATTCAGCAGCAGGACTATTTTTTTTTATATATATTGTCAGAATCTGCTTTGTCGGCGTTCCTTTATGTGCTGGAAGTGATTTTCAGACTGTTCCTTCCTTCTTTGTTCTATCGCTTTGTGTCCCTGCAGCTCACAGTGAGCACAGCAGATGAATAAATGTCAATTCTCAGATCAATAACATTACAGGCAGCCAGTGGAAACAGGTGCAGCTGTAATAAAAAGACTCCTGCGTCCCTCCAATATTCAGTCAAATTACAAAAAGCAAATTTAGAGAAGCTCTCTGAGGCTCCGAGGCGTTCAGATAATGAAAAAGCCTTCAGTTCACACAATATTAAACCAGGAGGAGAGACTCAGCAGGTGAGTCGATCTCTCTGAAGCTGCTGTTTAATTTCAGTGATAGAGAGAGAGAGAGAGAGAGAGAGAGAGAGAGAGAGAGAAACCGCTGTCAGCCGGTCTCTCCATAACAAAGCGTCTTAGATTGCTTTCAGTTTTACTTTGTGTTTTCTTACATTTTTCAGCTACAAGGACACAAACTGCTTTTATCTCCAGATCCACTTTTCACAAATGGATAAAGCAGGAGGCGCAGTGCAGGAGCAGGAGGCTGCTGCCTGCTGATGAGGAGAAGATTGTTGTTTTCTGTCCATTTCTCACTGTCACAGGGTCAGACCAGTCATCCTCTGATTCTTAGTGATCTCCTTTTCCTTCCCTGTCTGTCATGTAGTGTGTATGTTTATGCTGGTATGTGAGTGCTTGTCTATGTGATGTGTATCTATATATATATATATATATATATATATATATATATATCTCCTTTATTTAACCAGGTAAAAGTCTCATTGAGATTAAACTCTCTTTTTCAAGAGTGACCTGGCCAAGAGAGCAGCATAAACATTATTACAACAACAGACACAAACAATACAGACAGACAAATATAACTGTCACACTACAAATTAATATGCAATACTAATAGGTCAAGGACAAAAATCCAGTTATGATGCATAAACAGGTACAATTTTCTAAAACGATTTCAGTGAAATTTTAGGAGCAATCACACTGACCAAGAGTACTATTTTCTCCATCCTTTAAAATTGACTTAAATTCCCCCACAGTAATCGGCTCTGACAAGTTCAGGTCCTTCTGTACAATATTCCAGGAAGAAGGGGCAGCGTATTTAAAAGCTTTTTTGCCTAATTCTGTTCTAACTCTGGGGACCAACATCTGTAGAATACCGTGAGGCCATATTGATTTTGGTTTTTACACATGTACGTACACAGATAAGGAGGAACCAGCCCAAGGAGAGATTTATATATAAAAGCCAACCAATGCGAAAGTCTGCGGACAGACAGAGACGGACACTTAGCAGCAGCATACAGAGTACAGTGGTGTACAAGATTGCCACAGCCAGTAACAAAACGTAAAGCACGATGGTATACAGTATCCAACTTCTTTAGGCAATGGTCAGGTGCATTCATAAAGAGCAGACCACCGCAGTCCAATAAAGGTAAAAAAGTTGCCGAAATCAAGTGTTTCCTTGCCTGGAGGGAGATACAGGATCCTAAAAAATAAACTTAATTTAAGTTTCAGCTTGGAAACAAGGTTTTCAATGTGTGATTTGAATGACAAGTTATGATCAATAATAATACCGAAATACTTATATGTTGTGACCATTTCAATTTCAACCCCTTGAGTAGTTGAGATCTTAGGAAGGTTAGATGGTCGCTCTTTTCCATTTGAAAATAGCATGAATTTGGATCTGTCTGCATTTAACACCAGTTTAAGTTGAGCCAGATGGGACTGAACAACCTCAAAGACAGCCTGCAGGAATTCAAGGGTTTGTACTACTGAAGGGGATGAGCAATAGATAACTGTGTCATCTGCATAAAAATGGAACGTAGCATTTGAAAATTATCACAAAGATTATTTAGCCTACATATATGGAGAACAGCAGTGGTCCTAGAGTGGAACCCTGGGGCACGCCCTTTGATACAGGGAGGAAGGAAGAGGAAGACCCAGCAAACTGGACGCATTGTGTTCTCGCTGACAAGTCATTTCTAGATCATCTCCGCCCACCTATCGAGAAGCCACGCCTCACCCTCGGTTACCAGCTGTTCTTGATGATTCATTACAGCTCAGGTGTATATATACCTGACTTTGAGCTTAGTTCCCTGCTGGATTGTCTAGTGTTTGTTTGACTTGATTTGTTGACTAGCTGTCTCGCTAATTTGAGTGTTTTTGTCAGTTCGGTTTTTCTGATATCTGCCTGCCTTGATGTTTTTGGATTTGTATTTTGTGTCTTCTTGTTGGATTGGATATCTGTACCATTTCTCTCTACTCCAAGTAAATCCATCTACACAAACTTCTGCCTCCAAGTGTCTCCATTTGGTTCTCTGTCTGGTCTTCTCTATCTTTCCGCACCATCAGCTGTCTAATAAAGCAGCAACACCATAAATATAATCTCCACACAAAGTGACAAACGTGCAGATTGTGTACATTCCCAAAGCACAATTGGCACAATAATGCATATTTCTTTCTGAATATGAGAACAGGATTGTGGGAGTTGTGTGGAAACTCACAGCTGAGGTGTGAAGATTCATATTAACGTTTCATTTTCACAACGTTTACTTCCTTTATCATCAGACGCTGCTCAGTAGAGAACATCCTCACAAAACACACATGTGAAATCCCACATGTGACTATGAAGCACACAACTTTTTTTTTCACGTTTTCCTTAAGATGTAAAGATTTCAATTCATTTTTTCATGTTTTCAATTCATTTTTTCATGTTTTCAGCTGCCATCACATACAGTATGATAATATTAGTCTGACTTGTGAAAGCTTAGTTTCACATGCAAAGAGACAGTTCAGACAGACAGACAGTGTTGGGATAGTTATGCTAGCTAACATGTTTAGCCTGCCAGAGCTAAAGCTAGCAGCTACAGTACTTTAGCCTCCGCTAACGTCACACACCAGGAAGAACAACCTCCAGCTTTCTGCCTGAATGTGATTGGTTCTCGTCATGATTGTCATTTGCATAGACACACTGCAGAGCGCGCCATACTTGGGAAGCCACGCCCACCGTGAGGGAAAACAACATCGCTAACAAACCGACAAAAGCGGTGATCGGGAGGAAATCTTAACAGATACAGACAGCCTGACGAGGTTTTTCCTGTTTTCAGCAGACAGTCTGTCAAAGAATTATTTCACACACTGCCTCCAACAGAGAGGAGAAGCTACACTGAACAAATGAACTGAACTGGCCTCCAAGTGAAATACTTCAACATTTACCACTACTTGATTTAATCACCAGGTAAGATAATAAATTGACCTTGAATAATTTCACTTCATATTTAAAAATCTGAAACACAGCTTTGCTTTTCAGACTATAAGTTTGAGTGACGCTGACATGACATTGGTTATTAAAGTAGATTGTTGCTAAGTTAACTCTCTTATGTTAGCTAACAAGTCAGTGAGGTTTCTCATTACTTTGCTCCTGGACTGACTCAATACAGAGCAAACTGTCTGAGACACATGAACACATGAACACATGAACACATGAACACATGAATCTGTTGTATAGAGGAACTGGCTCAGTGATGTTAGCTGAGCAGCCTGATGTTAGGACAGCATGCAGCTTTTAAACACATTTTAACATTCAGGTTATCTAACAAGAATATAACTAGATAATTACTGGTAACTTACTGACCAGTGACAAAACACTGGCCACATTATAAGTGTATTTACTCTCTGGTCCCAAAGTTTCCCTCTTCTACCCTGAGCCTGTCTCCTTACAGTCTGGATCCACATTTTTCTTCTTAACGGCTCCTTGTTTTGCTCAGGAACACAAACAACTGTAATTCATGGTTTTTCAGTTTGTTGGCTGTGAATCACCACACAGCAGCTGTTAGGCTGTTTAATTTAGGGAAAAATGACAATGATGTACATTCAGTCACACAAGGTGAATGGAGAGCAGTGCAGTGATTTCCCCACGATGGGCGTGGCCTATTTTATGCACTGTCTCTATAATATTGTATGTTTTCAAAATGTATTATTTACGGTGACTGAAAGTGAAGCAACATGATCTCATAAAAGTTGTTAAATGAGCATGAAGTCTGAAACTCAGATTTACCTGCTGTGGACATGAATTATGTGAAAATTACGTTCCTCCACCATGAACTGCATTCTGGGACAAAACATGAACTGGACACAAGACTTTCAGCTAAAGGTCGACTAACGGTTCAGTTTAGGAAACTAAAACAACTCGGTTAAGGTTTGGGAAAGGCTTTGGTCGTGGTTACATAAGAAACACTTTTGCTCAAAATTTAAATTAAAATTTCCCTTCTGTTTATAGTCGTGTCTGTTTCCTGCTGGGAAAACTGAATTTTAACACTTTACATGCCTCTAGCATGTAATTTGCCAATAAGTCCGGTTTGTTTCACGTGTTTCTGTGAGATCAGGCTGAGAAACAGCGTCTGGTCTGAAACTGCTGCTGCAGAAATTAATTTAAACTGAGAGAGACTGATTGGCTGGGTCCAGACCTTTGACTCCGCCCACTCCACCAGTTCACTGATTCTGGTCTGGCATCGTGACATGAAACAGCGGTTTCTCGGTTGAAAAACGATCGGTCCGATGAGCGCCGGGGGGGATTAACGATTAGCCAATCAGAGCCGGGGGGGGACTAACACCGTCGTCAAGCTGTTGTCAAGCTGTGAGCCGGAACCAAGGAGGAGTAACAACAACAATGGAGACGCTATAGACAAGATGGACGCTGCTATCCAGGCTGTTCTGAATCCATTAAAAGTCGTCATACTTTGTTTTTCTTGGCTCCGTCTCGTCAAAGATGCTCTACACTTTCTGAACCGTCTCTGGTGTCGTCATGGTTACGCATCAGCGTCGACTTAAAATGACGTTAGATTCAGGCGGATACGTCGGTCTCTAGTGATCGGTTAGGGAAAATCGAATCCCCCTCCCCCACGGAAATCTGTTAGAGTGGAGGCAATGAAGACTGGAGATGGAGATGAAATGGAACGAGTCGACACTTCTGTCTGATATCAGGCAGAGTCTGATGAATCCTGAAAATAAGATATGAAGAGTCTGACTCCGGAAACTTTGAAGTCTTTACTGAATGTGATCTGAATCTGCTGAAATCCTTTTGTCACGCTGAGATGAATCAGCGAGGACAGAAACGCCGTCTGATGGTTTTTTATCCGCTCCTCAGATCAGCTGATCGTCTGATACTGACTCGGCACTTTAACCTCACAGTCACTTCATCACAACGAGAGGATGAAGGGATGAGACAAGGATGAAAGTGGAGTGATAGAGAGAAGGGAGGGAATAAAAACAAAGACAGCAGACAGAGAGAAAGGGGAGAAAACAGAGGAATAGAAGAGAGGAGGAGAGGAAAGGAAGAGCGGAAGGGAAAGGATGAGAGAAAAGGAGAGGAGAGGAGGAAAGGAAAGGATGAGAGGAGAGGAGATGAAGGGAGAGGAAAGGAGAGGAAAGGTTGAGAGGAGGGGAGGAGAAGAAAGGAAAGGAAGAGAGGAAAGGAAAGGATGAGAGAAAAGGAAAGGAGGACAGGAGAGGAGGAAAGGAAAGGAAGAGAGGAGAGGAGATGAAGGGAGAGGAAAGGAGGAGAGGAAACGTAAGGAGAAGAGGAAAGGAAAGGGAAGGAAAAGAAAGGAAAGGAGAATCTAAGAGGAAAGGAAAGTTGAGGAGGAGAGGAGAGAAGGAAAGGAAACGAGGAGATGAAAGATGTTTTTCTGCTCAGTTCATCTGTGTTTCCACAGAGCGACTCGTCAGGCTGAAGGCTAAAAATAAATACTGAACCTAAAGTGGGACGACAGAAACCAGGTCTGCCTCACACCACACACACACACACATCAACACACACACACACACACATCAACACACACACATCAACACACACACACACACACACACACATCAACACACACACACACACAGAGAGAGACACAGTCGAGTAAACTTTTATAACTAACCACAGGCAAAAACTCATTACTACATTTAGTATGCTTTTATGAACACACACACACACACCTACACACACACACCTACACACACACACACACACACACACAATGGCTAGACTGGAAAGAGGCCTGTCTGTGGCCACATCCACACTAATACATTTTCATTTTTAAACGCATAACTTTTGCTAAGTTTCCACCTAGCCTCCACACTGCTCCGGTGTGTTCGGACCCTAAAACAGAGACTTTTGAAAACGCTGATGACCTCGTTTTAGTTGGAAAACTCCAGGATCGTGTTTCAGTCCGGACGGACGGGCGGAAACGGAGACTTTTGAAAACGATGACTCAGACGCCCACGTTCGCTTCCTGATCGGCTCTTATCAGTCACGACGTGTCCTTCCCTGATTCGTCACGGCCCTATCACCTGACCCTTTTCCGGAAGAAAACAAACGACATCAGCCTCGACTACCAGCTCCACCTCCTCGTCGGTCCAAGCAAACAAATCTCTGCTCCTACTTTTCTCCATTGCTGTTCTTCCTCTGTAGTATTTTCTGCAACTAAGCAACCAACCGCAGAGTAGACAATCTGCTTCCTGTTTGCACCGGCACGCACATGCCCAGTGTACCTGAATGGTCATGTGACATGAGTTTTGAGGCGTGTTAGTATGGACGGAGATTATTTCTGAAACGCTCGTGTTTCAGAAATAATGTTTTTAAAATGCCGTTTTAAAATGAAAAGGTGTTAGTGTGGACGTGGTCTGTGTCTCCTAACTGGTTGCCACAGCAGCAGAGTGTGATGGAAACCAGCAGGAATCAGATGAAGCTTCCAGACTGACCTGCTCCCAAAACCAGGTTCCACCACAGACCGCCTGCAGTGAACTGATCCACTTCTGGAGACGCAGACCCAAAACTGGACCTGACATCACATGAGAGTCTGAGCGACGGACCATCTGTTTCTCTCCTGATCCGACTCGATCTGTGATCTGAGGTTCAGGATCAATACAGCCAGGATCCGATGTGATCAATAAAAGTTCAGTGACAACAAAGTCTGACTGTGCAGAATTCTGTTTATTTCTGAGGCTCAAATCTTTCCAGCGATGCCATTGGCTGTTAGAATGTAAACAACAATTTAAAAATGTCGTTACAAAGTGACAATAATATAATTTGGATGGAGAGCTTGTGAAACTGTGATGGTCAAGAGTCTCATTAGTGATTATTATTAATTATTCTTATGATCTTAAGATTTTTATTCATTGTCTTTTATCTGTGTTTTTATTTCTTGATTGCATTGTAATTATTATAATTTATATTTGCACTGTGTATTTTCTGTTTTTATGTCTGTGAAAAGTGCTATACAAATAAAGTTTATTATTATTACTACAGCAGAATAACATGGAGCTGATATCAACATTCATGTTCCTGACACAACATACGGACTGATATGTTTTGTATTGAGATTTATTGAATTATGATATATTGTCTCATCACTAGTGTGTATCTCTTTTCAACAACAGATCCTGCTTTAAGACAATAAAGCAGTAACTGGCCCGTCCTCATTCTGCATTTCTATTCTTTCTATTCTTCTGCTCTTTCTCTATTCTTTACACTAAAGTTACTATTTAACAATAAAAGTAGATCCGGTCTCCCCTACAGGAACTCTCCCTCCTAAATGGTATCCCTCCACTGTGTTCTCTTCTATCAGTAAATAAGGTGTTTGGTGAGATTCTGTTCTGAAGCGTCGGACCAACAGTCAGCTGGAAATCACAGCAGCAGATCTGATCCTGAATCTGTTCTCCAACGTGTTCAATGTCAGTTTCCATTCAAATGAATTGGAAGAAAAAATCAGGGTCCGGATTCCCCAATGTGTTTTTAAGATAGATCTTAAGAAATGACATCAGAGGACATTTTAGGGAAGTTCTTAAGAAGGCTCTTAAGTGCAATTCCTCAATATTTTCTTAGTAACAGTCTCATTTCTTACAAATTTCTTTAATTTTCCAACTTAAGAACTTCTCAAAATAGGGCCTGAATTAATTCTGGTTAAGAAACTTTAGGCTTACTGCCATTGAGGCTAGGAGACAAGGCTAGGAGGCTAGGAAACAAGGCTAGGAGACAAGGCTAGGAGGCTAGGAAACAAGGCTAGGAGACAAGGCTAGGAGGCTAGGAGACAAGGCTAGGAGACAACCCAAAGTGCTTCCATCTACAAAACAATTGTGGAAAAACCTATTTAGAGCAACTAGAGCAAAGATTGAAACATTGGTTGCTGTTGGTAACTGTAAAATTTGCAGCTTATTTCCAACAGACATGAGACAGAGGCCTACCTGGCCCTACACCAAATAAAGCTTTACAATAAATGTTCATCTTAATGTTAGGTGTAGGGGAACCTATGAAGACTTTGAACTATAACCTACTTGTCTAAAATGTGTTTAAATATATGATATTAGAGGCTTACCTTTTCACTGTAGGAGTTTGACAACTTTCATTTCAAGAATACCATTTATTCCTAAGTTTTTTCTTAGGAAGAAACATAAGAGGAAAGTTAAGAAAATATATAAGAACTGTTTTTGAGAATAGCATTTTTTCCTATTTTTTTTCTTAAGACTAAAGTTAAGAAAAAAATGGCACTTGAGAAGATTTTTTTTTCTTAAGAGGGTTTTCAAATAAATAACTCCATGTTCAAACTAAGTGGAATATTGCTTTAACATTCAGAACCAAACATCAGGACTGTGGATATTTAACTGATCAGATTCAGCATCCTACTCTTCTTCTTCTTCCTGTTCTGTCTCTCTGCAGCTCTCTGAGTCGACCCGGGTTCATCTCAGTTCATCTCATTTACATAACCCCCCCCCCCCCGGGTCAGTCTGGATGGGGGGTAAATGTTTTGGTCCCGCGGCTCGGGTCGGACGGCCGGAGGAAGACGCTGGGAAATGTCACAGTGAATTCATTAGCATTTCAACTGTCTGAGCAAACAGCAGAGACTCAACACAAAACATCTGCTGCCTCACACACCCTGCTCTGCTAAATATAAATGCAACATGTAAAGTTTTGGTCAAATGTCTCATCAGCTAAAATAAAATATCCCATCCACAGTGGTGGAAGAAGTACTCAGATCTTTTACTTAAGTAAAAATACCACAGTATAAAAATACTCTGTTACAAGTAAAAGTCCTGCATTCAAAATGTTACTTAAGTAAAAGTACAAAAGTATTAGCATCAAAATGTACTTAAAGCAACAAAAGTAAGTACTCATTATGCAGAATGGCCCATTTCAGAATAATACAGTATATATTATATTATTGAATTATAATTATTGATGCATTAATGTGTAAGCATCACTTTAATGTTGCAGCTGGAAAAGGTGGGGCTGATTTCCACTACTTTATATACTGCTGGGTAGCTTACAGTAATCTATAATAATACATCACAATTTATTAGTTGATTATATTTTGTATTAATAATCTGAATCTGCAAAGTAACTAATAACTTAAGTTATCAAATAAAGGTAGTGGAGTAAAAAGTACAATATTTCCCTCTGAAATGTAGTGGAGTAGAAGTATAAAGTAGCATAAAATGGTAATACTCAAGTAAAGTACAAGTACCTCAAAATTGTACTTAAGTACAGTATTCGAGTAAATGTACTTAGTTACTTTCCACCTTTGCCCGTCCATGAGAAGCTTATTTCTCTCAAAAATCTAATTAGTTTTCCTCCCTGTCAGTATTTCTCAGCTTTTCTCATTTGCTAAGAATTTCTTTCAATGAAATGATTTTTTTTAAATTAACTGTGACTAAGTAAAACCTTTGAAATTTTTGTTCAGTATATTCATGAACTCTTCTCTTCCAATTCAACTGAGGAACTAGACTTGAAAATTGAAGTTGAATTCAATGAAATTATGTGAAATGTGTGTGTGTGTGTGTGTGTGTGTGTGTGTGTGTGTGTGTGTGTGTGTGTGTGTGTCTCAGCCTTCAGTATTAGTTTCTTGTTTTTCATGAAGCTGGATGGTTTCTAAGAAGTCATTAATTAAAAATGAGAATAATGAAAAAAACATTAGAATTACACTGAACTGGAATCTGTTAGAGTGGTGGATCTGGCTGGAGCACACACACACACACACACACACACACACACACACAGAACCACAAATACCTACTACACACTATATACACACTCGTAACCAGAGACTCACCAGACACTCAGGCAAACAGACATGGGCACAAATGCATAATCACACGCCTACACACACACACACACACACACACACACACATATATGCATAACCACACACACACACACACACACAAGAGATTTGGTTAGAGCATCCAATATGTGATTCACTGTGTGTATCTGTGTGTGTGTGTGTGTGTGTGTGTGTGTGTGTGTGTGTGCCTGATGTGTGTGAGTCTCTGTTGAATTAGTGAAACACAGGAAGCTTCCAGAAGCAGCAGAGATGTTCAGACTGTCCGAACGTTTCCGCTCCCTCATGTCCCGACTGAGCTCTCTGATGTGAGCATGTGCAGACCGGACTGCAGACACACCTGGTTCTGCTGCTGGTTTTGACTTTGAGTGAGAAAAGAATTGAAGAATTTTGAAAGCTGTGGTCACTGAATGTCTTTTGTGTTAAAGCAGCAAGGCAAGAGTCAGTCCGCATAGACTTCTGCTGTGCTGACAGTGTGAAGAGGTTTGAAGAAGTGAGTCTAGCCTTGAGACAGGCTTGGAACCAACTGTAAAAAAAACTGTAATAATAATAATAATAATAATTGATTACATTTATATAGCGCTTTTCAAGGTACTCAAAGTGCTTCACATATCGGGGGGGGGGAGGGGGGGGAAGAGACTCAACTCATCCACCTTTGTTTGCGGCAGAACGCTCACCACACATCAGCCGTCTCAGTGGAGAGTAGAGGACTGAAAGAGCCAATTAGGAGAGTCTGTGGTTCAGCCAACAGGAGCACTGAGCTGTACTTTAACTTTAACATATCTGAATGATCTGAGGGTAAAACTCTGCAGTGCTGCTGTATTAACCTGTGTGTTAAATTAAAAGTATCCTGAACACACACTAATGAACTGTGTTAGTACTGTGTGTCAGTAAAACTTTGTGCAGTACACAACAGGTGGTAAAAACACAGTACCAACGCAGTATTACTGTTTGCCATACACAGGTGAACACACTGGAATGAGGGCGTCGTAAAGCAAAGCGTTTGAATATTTAATTTATACATCCGTGAAACGTATAGCCTATATATATAATAATAGCCTAATAGCTTGTATCGCAATTCTTTATATTTAGGTGAAGAAAAAATGGTCAGACCTCAAACAAGTAGGCTATCTCAAAATGAAAGAGAAATTAATCTTAATTAATCACCAGAAAACTGTTAACACCGTTAATTGCAAACAATTTGAAAATACCTATTTATGTTAGGGATAGGCTGTATGACACACAGTCGATGTAGGCCTTTACAAAATATAATATTTTGCCATAGGCTGCATATTTTTAAGTGATGAATATGTGGCTGCATATGCTTAGATGCCAGTCAGAATATATGGTCTAGTAACAATTCTCTGACTCAGCAGATTTATTCTGCTGCACCAAGTCCAGCTGACTGGAAAACTTGCTACAGGAGTTGAGACTTGACGTGAGATTTGATCGTAGCTCCGCTCACGTCCAAATCGATAAATGGCGAGCTTTGCATGGAATTGACCGTACGCCCAGTTTTCTGTCGTACGTTTGTTTCGTAAATGAGAGCCTTTGTGTTTCAAGTTCAAGTTCAACATTTATCGTCATCTCAACATGGCTGATTGGGATTTGTTTTGGTAATCTCACTTAAAACACACAAAGAACGTTTAAAATGAACCACAAGACGTAAAAACCACTTAATACACACAGAACACAAGGTGAGACATGAGATAAAAGCAATAAAATACCATAAAACTGAATAAAATAGCACAAATAAAATACCATAAACTAAAACAAATGATAAAAACAGTATTACAACAACCAGTATAATGCCATATTGCACACTCACTGAAATCTGACAAATACTCTGTAGTGTTTGATAACTTTAGGGTCGAATTCAAAGCAATTCAAAGTGATTTCATAATTTCAGAACACATGGTTCCCAATTTTAAAGTTGTAACCCTCAAAATCCAGTTTTCCTGATTTATTCTCCATCTTTAGTGCCGAGCGCTCAAGTCTGAGTGTCTGCAGGTGGCGCTGCTGCTGCTCATGATAACTACCCACTTCTTCTTCTTCTTCTTCTTCTTCTTCTTCTTCTGTTGATTCCAAACAAACCGGAAATGTAAAACAGGAAAGAGCGACCAGACACCTGCTGTTCAGAAGCTTTATGAACTGGATATCAGTCGGATCACTGATCACTGAGAGAGAGAGGAGCAGGACAGACTGATATTCAGAGGAAAATATGATTGTTATTTTACTACAGAACATTCTTACTTCCAGAAAAACAAACCACTTTGTAATTACAAGCAGCAAACACCGGAGGAAGCCTCTGACATCGACTCGCCAGCCTTCGGTAAATGTCAAAGCTAAAAACGAGAACGCAGTGAAATGATGACACAGCTTAACGCAAAAAAACATTCAGCTCACTACACTTATTTCTCTTTTTCTCTATAAAACTAGTCCAATAACAAGGACAACAAAAACAACTGACACATTCCTGTGCTGAATGAATGAATATTCAACACACGGCGTTATTAATCTATAAACCTAGTGCAACTAACTGTGGAGGCCCCCAGGGGTCACCTGGTACAAAAAAAAAAATTGATGTGAAATCAGTGGGCACGATTTCCTCCTGAACCATTCTCACGGATCAGTAAACCATGTGCACAGATTTGTAATATCTATGCTGATGACATCACAGAGGGACTTCAGGCCGATATACAGTGAGCCAGAGCCAATACACACAGCTTGGCTTACATATAGTGAGCTGTAATAGCCATTAGGCACCTAGACCATATGTGAACCATAACCATTGATTAATCACATCAGTAGGTCTAATTTGTGATCCGATGTGTATAGATCTATGCTTATAAATCATGCATGTTAATTAAATTGTATATGCAACTCTGTGGGCCGCTGTGGCCTCCCTGTTTGATGTCATCAGTATACATATCACAAATCCATGTGCAGGTCTACTAATCCGTGGACATGGTTTAGGACTCTGTGCGCACCGGTTACTAATTGGAGCCGTGCGCGGTTTACCAATCGGCCCGTATGGATTTACACATCTATTATTTTTTTCTCACCAGGTGACCCCTGGGAGCTCTGGAGAGAACAGCCACAGCAAAGCCACATTTTGATGCTGAATGATGATTGTAAATTGTGAAAGACAGATATTGGCCGTCGCCCCCAGAGTCTAATCGTCTTCAGACTGATAGACGATGGGTTCAGAGGTTGAGCTCACAGTGCAGAACAAACACCCGGCTCCCTTCATTTGTCGAACGGTTTCCCGTCTCCACCCGTTTATTCAATCCATACCTATCTCCGTTTGTTTTTTCCTCCTGTCTCAGTGACTCGTGTATCTCCACCAGCTTTCATAAGCTTTGTTTCCATATTTCAGCTGTGCTACACTACAGAATCGGTGCTACATTGTGACAGAAAGTAGCTTGCTGTTCATTGGATAAAAAAAAACTTGCTTGCATTCCATTGGTAAATGTAAAATATTGCTTTGCTTCACTGAATATGATTGGATAAAACGCATCAAAAACAAAAACCCACATGGAGTGAGTTTTGTTTTTTTTGTTTTTTTGGATTGAAAATAGTTTGTGAATCTAAAACCATATGGCGGAAAGCCGGCGCCTGGCCGGAGGTCTTTAAGCCCTGAGCTGAGGAGAGACAGCCGGGATGAGAGACAATGATGAAAAAGATAAAGAGAGATGAATTTAGAAAGCGAGGGAGAGAAGAGAGGAGGAGGAGAGATGAGAGGGGAAGTGAAGGCTGAGTAACCAAAGTGCTTAATGCTAATCCCCCGGCCAATAAAAATTTCATATACAGAGCCGCAGAGCAAACATTATCCATATTTCAATTTGCCATTATATTTTGATGAGTTACTGGCATCGCTGGGATACTAACAAGACTTCATGCATTAAGAGGAGAGAGAGAGAGAGGGAGAGAGAGAGAGAGAGAGAGGGGGAGAGAGAGACAGAGGGAGGGAGAGAGAGAGAGAGAGAGAATTGGTTGAAAATGTTTTATCGTTGTCTCCACCGCCAGAAAAATCTCTGAGATGGAACCAAGAATATAGTTATAGTTGTCGTTTTGGATGTTTTTTATAGTTTCAGTTATAGTGTGAACAGACATTCTGTTTACTTAGAACGATTTAAATCTTTTTATAGTTATACCGTATTTCCTCTAATATTGGCCCGGGCCTTTATTTCCCTCAGCTGCAGAGGGTACCAGGTCTTTATTGGAAGCAGGCTTATATCAGAGACAGGCCTTTATTTCTAATTCCCTCTGTTTGATAAGTATATTTGCTCATATTTTAGTACGAAGCCTCCTTGTTTTCTGATCTGCTTCTGTTGGGGTTCGTTAGGTAGCCGTTTTTTTGTTACTGCGACGCATTACCGATAATTACGGTAATCGACGACGACACGCTCCAGAGACTTCCTCCGGCCGAGCCGTCTTGTGGCATACTGCCATCTTGTGGCACTTGTACGTTACTACAAACTACGGTTACATTATATAACAGGCACCAGGAGTTTACCGGTATCCACCGTTGTTTTTTTCCCCGGCCTGTATTTGGGGCCGGCCTTTATTTGTTCGTGTCGACCACGGCCCCGGACATTATCGGAGACCCGGCTTTTAATTGACTACCGGCCACTATTAGTAAACTGGCATCAGCCGCACCGATTTATCACCAAATACTTTGGGATTCAACACATTTTACAGTAACAAATAATTATTTTATCCATCTGGACGGTGGAGTCAGGTTACACAATACCAACTGTCAGTGTTACCATGGATACTCTCTCCATAGACCGCTGTTGAAATATTTGAGCGAATAGGAAGAAAGTCCGCTAACTATCCAGCTAATGTTAGCCAACACAGGCTAGCTGCACTGCGAGGCTCGTTAGCATACTAGCTAGTTAGCATACTAGCTAGTAGCTGACCCAAAGACCTTACAGTGAAAATTTTTGTCCAACCTGACTGCTGTTACTGTCAAGTCACAATATTTACAGCATCACAAGAGATGTTATCGCCTCATTTCTTTACAAAAGTTACAATCATCAAGTCAAATGACCTGCAGGAAGCCGTTTTCACTGAGTTGGGAACCGTTTCCTGCTGAGCCACACTGCTGCTACCCCTTCTCTGGTAATATATTTGATAATCTAATACTTCTATGGGTGTTTGGTTGTAGTCCGAACATCATTTCAAATAGATTAGATTAGATTGGCCTTTAATGTCTCCCTTAGGATAAATTTGTCTTGGGCATTCGAGAGAACACAGGTGACGTAGCAGCACACAGCCTCTTCATATACACACAATATATCCGTATACATGTACAATCAAACTACAGTTCATATTCAGTAACACACACAGATCCATATACACCAGAACATACACACCATGAATATTGCCTGATGCCCTACATCAAGATATTGCACGTTCTACACTTCTTGAACCTCATGCCATCACTGCTCTGGTCCCTCAGCTGCCTTTGCTTCGGCTCTAAGCGGGTCTGATAGCTTCTGTAACATTATAATACTAGTGAGATGGAAATCACCAACACCGCCTTCTCACACTCTGTGGGTAAAAGAAATTTTCAATAATTTACAGCTTGAAAAAATCCGATATACATTGAAAGGCTCTTCCAAGAAATGTAAAAAGATGTGGGGGCCTTTCTTTGCCCATGCGGAGAAAATTACTTTCCCAGTTATCCCAGAATAAGATCCCATTTTTATCTTATTCACTTAGTTTTATTTATTTATTCTTATTCTGACCTGATGGGTGAGGTTATTATGTTTACTGTAATATGTGAAATATGACCAAGCTGACTGTTTGTGGTGTGTTTTCCTTGTAGTTGCTATGTATTGTATGTTGTTTTTTCTCCTGTACTACTATAATATGACACTGTCACTCACAAGCACTTTAAACGCACAATATGTAATTTTCTGCCTCTAGCGGTCTCTCAATTAAAACAATAACAAACGACGGCGTTTGATGATGTCGTGAAGTAGCGTGGGATCATGGGAGTTGTAGTCTTCATTGACAGACGATGATCTGCAGTCAGCTTCTCTCGGTCAGGATTCCTTCAGTGTTCATCGTTCAGGAGGTTTTTTTACCGGGAGCCGAATTATCCGCAGAGCTCTCCTCCTCTCCAAACGGACCCGGTGATTAAAACCGGTAAAAACACTGAATAAAGCGGTTTCACGTTAAAAAATCAGCTGTTTCTCTGACGCTGTTCGGTGGACAGAGGACGTCCGGAGAGTCCGCTAACGTTTTGCTCAGCTTGTTTCTCTGAGAACTTCAGATCCAGACGTCCGATGACTAAAATCCTTCATCCGGTTAAAAGATATAGTTAAAAACGACCAAGATCTAAAAAGTGTATCGTAAAAATGTGGCTTAAAACTGGATAAAAAGTCAATTTATAACAGAGCTTCTGGCGGACAAACACAACGCTGACGCATGATGATCAGCTTGTGTGTGTAGTAGAGGGGTAAAGGGGATCTGACGCCATTGATAGGCGACCAAATGAAATGGAAGTTACCTTGAATAAAATTACGGGTTTCTCTGGGTTTGAAAATTGTTGGAAACATTTGGGATAATGTAAGTACACAACTCAACAAAATATCCCACTGAGCAAAAGACGTGATTTCAACGTTGCGTCTATGCTTTATCTCTCATATAGCCCAGGATCATTACGGCTATGTATAGACCTATTTTAGACCAAGCAGTAAATACATTATTACAATGAATAAACATCTGTAAATACCAAAAATATGCACCAGAGAAGTCCTGTAGACTAGCCTACAAGATAATTATCTGAGCACAAGAAGTCATTTCAACATTGCGTCTATGCGTAGCTCTCATATAGTCCAGGATAATATTGTCTATGTATAGACATCTAATAAACTTTCACTTTTCAACCCCATTTAAACTTAATTTAGCCTAGACGGCTATGGGCCATTTAGACGTGTTTTAAACGTCTAATCAACGTAAAATTGCTCAGTGGGATATAACATAGGTCTAGTCGTTTTTAGATATTTTAATGCGGAAAAGTTACATATTGGGCCTTCAACATTCAGTTAGTTCATAAAAAGTTAATAAAAAAAAGATATTGCACGTTCCCCCAATAAAAGCCATAACGTTAAATATTGCACAGATGCCCTACATTAAGATATTGCACGTTCCCCCGATAAAAGCCACAACACAGAGGCGGAGGGGGAGACAAACCGCTGTGTGACTCTGCTGGAATCCGATCAGCGCAGTGGGAGACCTGGGGCGCATCCCAAGTCTCTTATCTGATATTTCCTCGCTCCTCGATCCTCGCTTGAACCAGAAGTCGTTCGTGAGCTTTTATTTCTGCTCCGAGGAGGGAGGAGCGAGGAGGGAGGAGGGAGGAGGGAGGAGGAGCTGAGCGAGGAGACATGAGAGCAGCCTTCCTTCCCGGATGCCTTTCAGCTGAACGCCATGACATTAATTCTCCGCCCCTACATCTGGAAAATTTGAACGAGATGGCAGAGAAACAGTACAAGTGTAAATGCCCGTTATTTTATGCTTTTTCATATATAACGTTAACGCAAGAACATGGGGAACCTAAATTACGTTTATTTCATCCACAACCCGTCGCTTCACATGACGCTTCAGAGGAAAGGACGTCTCATTTCTCTAAAAACATATTTCCTCGTTTCCTCGTCTCCTCACATGGTTTCCTTGCGTCTCTCCATGTATCCTCGGTGGGAGGGACTAAGGAAAAGACGCAAGTGAGGGAAACGTGGCTGCAGTTTAAGAGACTTGGGATGCAGTGTGATGAACAAACCAGCCGAGCACCGATCCACCGATCAGGATGACACAACAAACCACAAAGCATACAGTCATGTGTCGTCCTGAACCTGAACGCCCAGCTGTGCTGAAAGAGACTCAGATCTGCTGCTCTGCGTCGCCCTGAGCGACTTTCTCCTGATGAAAAGAAAAAAGGAAAAGAAAAGAAAGGAAAGGAAAGCCTCTTTGATGTGTGAACATCTCACAGCCGCTAATGAGGAGACTGATTTGGTTTTAATTGGAGCGCCCCCCCCCCTTCCTTAATCAAGCCATCAGAGGTCGTGTTTGCTGAAATCAGTCGGCTGTGTCTCTCATCTGATGAGCGGACGGTCAATTAGCACAGAAATTAGCTGTTTATTCATTTATTTGCTTATTTATTCTGGGGGGTTTTTTCTCCCAGAGGGGCAGAGGGCATTTTGCTGGAGAAAATCATTATCTGTTTTGGTCTTAATATAGATCCAACAGGAGAGACAAAAGGAATCTCTCTCTCTCTCTCGTTACAGAAAACATGCTGCTGTCCTGTCTGTTCTGTCTGGTGAGTCATTCTGACATTCAGGCGCCCGCTCAAAATATATCTTTCCCTCGCCAAAACTCAGGTCGTCACGAATGTCACTTCCTCCCGTAACATTTCTGTGTAACAGGCCGACAGTAAACGCCTCGTCTCTCCTGGCGACGAGAGACGAGAATCCTAAACAACACCGGCAGAGATGGAGGATCTGTGTTTTCGATGAAGTAATATCTTCTGCTCTATTTCTGAACTCGAGGGTGTAAATGCATTTACAAAAGAGCAAATCACTGCACTGAAGGATTTCTGTTGGAGAAGACGTCGTCGCTCTTTTTCCAGCCAGATTCGTCTCTCTGTTGGGCCACGAAAGGGGAATCCAACACAAAAAGAAAAAACTAAAATCCAAAGCAAATACACACTACAGAATGCAAAAGCAAAAACGCACTTCAAATTGAGGAACAATGCCATTTCAAATGCCACAGAAAAGAGCTGCACATCCCATCGCTCCAGACCTCCAGAATCATATGTGTTTTTGAATTTGCATCATTTCTCAAGTTGTTTCTCTTCATGTAATTGCTTCGGGCCGTTGTCGTACGGTGGCCGAGACGTGTCGAACGTGTGCAAGCGTTTATCGGCTGTTGCCATGGAAACCACTCACTAGTAAACGTAGCCGGTTAGCTGGTGAACGATGCTACGAAGCTTAGCAGGTAAGAGCGATATCTACCGTTAGCTTATGACCTGAACTTCATCCACAGTGATCACAACCTGACTTTCTTGGTAAAAGATGAGAGCATGTTCTGCCGTTTATCTTTCAGCAGCCAAGACTCGGTACGGTGGCCGAGACGTGTCGAACGAACTGCATATCCAAAACGCTTTTCCGTTAATGCGCTTGTGTTTTTTGAATTTGCAAAGTGTTTTGGATATGCAGTTCGTTCGACACGTCTCTTCCGTACGGTCAGCCCACCGTACCGAGTCTTGGCTGCTGAAAGATAAACGGCAGAACATGCTCTCATCTTTTACCAAGAAAGTCAGGTTGTGATCACTGTGGATGAAGTTCAGGTCACATGCTAACGGTAGATATCGCTCTCACCTGCTAAGCTTCGTAACATCGTTCACCAGCTAACCGGCTACGTTTACTAGTGAGTGGTTTCCATGACAACAGCTGATAAATGCTTGCACACGCTGCACTATAGATAACAGTGGCGTGACGTTTCAAACAGGCCACGCCCACAAAGTGCAGCCATGCTCTCTCTATGGGCAAGATGAAAAATCTACATTTTCTGTGGTTGCTTTTTCTGTGTTCTGATAATTTATGTGAAATGTATATGGTGTAAATAATTTGTTGTTACCTTTTCACAGTTATAACTGCATTGTCATTAAAAAAAAAATTATGAAAAAAAATAATAAAATAAATTAATAAGAATTTATGAAAAAAAAAAAAAAAAGCATATTCAAATTAACCACAGGATTAACTTGAGTTTGGTGTTGTCAGTTTACTGAGGCATTATGCATCTGTTTGTGTACGCGCTTGTATGTTTCCCCAAATATTAAATTATTTGTACTGGTAAAAAAAAAAAGAATTCTGGAAGTCACAAAATGCTAACAAGCTAGCAAACAAACTTCTGTGCAAACTTCCATTCAAGAGAGGAGTCGTGTTGCATTTTGAGACTTCAAGAAAAAACATTTTATGATCCTGCTGCTGTTTGACAACCGTGAAAAAGTAACAACAAATTATTTACACCAAATACATTTCACATAAATTATCAGAACACAGAAAAAACAACCACAGACATTTCGATTTAGTGTTTTGCTCGTAGAAACTGAACAGGGTTTCACACTTGTGCCTCACTTTGCAGGTCACTTTGTTCTTATCTATCTCTACAATGTGACTCGACATCCAATATTCTACAATTACAAAAAGCAGAGCCTGAAATTACAATAAAGAAGAGTAACTGTGCGGCCGACTGAAAGGTGTTTTTAGTGTGTAATTTTCTTTATGACTTCTTTAGGTAATAAAGAAGTCATTAAAGCTGGATTCTGCCCTGCAGATGAAGTACCAACATGATTATGTATGGATGAAGCAGCGGCACCTTTGGCAAAAACAACTTTAATTCCTCGCTTCCTTGGCGGAGGTAGTGGATGGGAGCTCAGAGGCGTCTGTGGATTCAGAGTGTGTTTAGCTTCAGAATGAGTTCGAAACCACCAGAGGATTGTGTCAGTTTTTGCCTTCATCGTCTGTTGTGTCAGTAATGAACCCCAGCTGCCGCAACTTCACTAAACGGTTTTGTTCCAGATGGGTCTCAAATATATAAATGTACTCTCGCTAAATGGTTAGCGGTATGAAAGTAAAACCCACCAAGGAATACTGTGAGGCAGGACGGGCTCATCTGTGTTTTTATATCTGATGAATTTTAGCAAACAAGTTTTTCTCAGGATGGATGGAAAGTTAGCACTGTGGAATAAAAAAGGCTTCTGTTATTGAAGAATGTGCTCTTCCTCAATCAGATGACAAATGTCTCTGTCAAAATGCATCCAGCAAGTCACAGACAGTCCAACTCTTCAGACTGATTCCCCTGGTTTCTATCTAATATGTGACATCTTCCATTTATTGGAGGCTTAGACATTTGTAGTATCTGGGGCTCCAGTGGGAATCAACCCCCCCAAATAACGTGTTGGTGACACATAAAGTGTTAAAACTCTGTTTTCCCAGCAGGAAGCCGTTCATTGAAGCAGACATGACTATAACAGGCAGCAGAGTCTCATGGTGTGTTTTCCCAGGGCATCACTTCACACGAGGGATCACGCTGCTTCCCAGTATCAGACGCTTGCTCGGCGAGCTTCCATACTGGTTCCTCGCTGCACCTGATTGGACGAACGCTGTCACGCGCTGGGCCGTCTGCCCCCCGGATTTCAAACTGGAAAAACATGGCGGCTCGTTTGCAAACTTTCTCTTATGTAACGAAAATAAAAAAGTTCACCGAAATGTGTTTCTGAAGACATTTGAGGCAGTGCCAGCGTGCCGATCAGGCGCCCTGGGCAAAACTATAAAAGCCACCCATCCACACGTTCTGGTGGGGGGGGGTTATACAATTTCTATGAATATATGATTGTTATTGCCACAGAATGACTCATAGCATCAATCAGTTCTCTCTCTCTCTCTCTCTCAAACACACACACACACGTTACCATGCAAAACTAGAAAAATAGGATAATCTACTATGAAATTTTTTGTGAATGTGAATCTGTACTTCATTCCTGACATGTATTTTGTTGCCAAATAGCCATATGCTGTCACCATTATGCAGTGCCAAATGTGCAACATCACATATTGCCAATTGCTAAATACGCAACCGACAACCAAGAAGAACAACACAGTAAATATGTAAAAAGCACAGTCCAGCAAAAAGTCTAAAGTCTAAACTGCAAAGGCATCTTAGGAGCGTTGGTAATGTTGGACATCACACAGCAAAGAGGCACCAGGGCTCGACAACACACTGTAAACCAGGGGCGGACTTCGTGTTTTGGGGGCTCTAGGCAAAGGAAAGTACGGGCCCCCCTGACTCCCAACTCTCTCGCTTTTTAATCCATCCTTTCTATATATAATCTTGGGTAGCTTTGATTAAAACATTTTTTTTTTTAACTTAGTAGTAGCTCAACTACTGATGCAATGTCAATGAAAATGAGCTTAAAGTCAAGTAGCAAAATCTCACTAGAAGTTGGATAACCCACAATAGTGTGACAGAGTAGGGAGTAGGCTTGAAATGATTTATTGTAACAAAAAGACAAGTGTTTTTCAATAACAAATTGATTAAAAATAGGTTTACATTAATTCTATTCTTGTGTTTTGTGGGGCCCAAGGCAGTCGCCTACCTCTGCCCAAAGGTAAGACCGGCCCTGCTGTAAACAAGGAGATTCTTTAACCTATTAAACCGTTATTTATCCAGGGGAGGACAGCTGAGCAGCTCCGGGCCAACACACACCCCCACAATCCTGTTTAAAGTTCAGCATCTGCTTCCAGGGAGCTGTGTATCAGATCAGATACTGTTCAGCACAAAACTAATATCCACATTTCTCCAGGCACTGCCAAGGCAAACCTGCTAGACACAAATCACACCACAGCAAAAATAAACTACCAAAAATGACCTCCAGCCTCTTTTAGTGACAAACAGAAAGCTGAAGTAGATTATGTGATTTAAAAAGGACCAGAGTCATCATTTCTCCTGCAACAAGTGCTCTTTCAGAAGTAATCTGCTTTTTTTATTGCTACAGCATCACATTTTCCACACTGTCACTGAGGCTGGGAGTCGACTCCAGAAAGAATCGATTCTTCGATTCGAGGCGTTTGGGAATCGAGAACCGACTCCAGAGCTGTGGAGCCGATTGTGGAGTTTTAGAGAAAGATGAAAACAAGAAAAGATAAACAAGGCTGAGAAGGCTGACAACAAAACAACGTCGCCAATTAATATTGCACTGTTTATTTACAAGATCTGCTCTCACCCCCTATGTTTTAGTTTTGGGAATCAAGAATCAAGAAAAATTTTGTCTGGATTCAATTCCCAATATTTAGAATCAGAGTCGATTCCAAAAAACTGCCTTTTTCCACTGTCTTGGAAATTTTCTTTAAGATATTAAATTGATACTGGACTCTTGATCTGACTTGACTTGCTGTTCTACATTTAGACTTGAGACTTGACTTGACTTGGGTTCTGGTGACTTGGGACTTGACTCTGACTTGTACTCTGATGACTTGAAAAGGTTTCTAAAGTCTTGACTTGAGATCTTGTGTTTGTGTAAATGACTTAGATTGAAAGTGATGAGATTTGTTCCAGCAGACGACTGAATTTAAATTCTGTTTTCTGAATTTGTATGGAATGATTGAATTTATTGAAGTTGAAACTGATTATAGAAATCAAACTCATGATGCTCTTACCAAGTTTTTATCCTATTAAAACCATATTGCATTGAAAAGTCCTAGATATTTAGTTTTCTTTAAGATATTAAATTGATACTGGACTCTTGATTTGTTCTGACTTGACTTGCTGTTCTACATTTAGACTTGAGACTTGAGCCTCAAGACTTGAGCCTGACTTGGGACTCGAGCGAAGCGGACTCGGTCACAACAACAGTGTTTTCTCCTCCTCACCTCCAGCCACTGTCCGTGGGACTGCATCTTGAGGACGATGCAGGGGTCGGGCTTGGACAGGGCGTCCCGGTCTGAGATTCCTTTGCAGGTCAGACGCAGCTCCACCTTGGTCAGGCAGGGGCTGCTGAACAGACCCAGAGAGTTGGCTGCCGACTCGTAGATGTCACTCATGGTGAAGGCGGGACAGGAGCTCTGCAATAAAAAACACAGATGGTTTTTAGGATGAAGGAGTGTGTTTTTGTTGTTTTGTGTCGTGTGTTCACCCCTCGCACCCCGAGTTTCCCCTTAAATTTCCTCTTAAAAAGAAAAAAAAAAAACATTTCTCCATACTGTACTTCAGTGCCTCCTCCATGTTGTGTATCTGCTGTTCCAACGCTTCACTGAAGCTGCAGCTGCTGATACTGAGAGAAATATTCATGGAACAAATCCAGACATCTTGTGCTTCATCTTCTCCACATTTCCCTGTAACTCAGCCTGACATGTTTGGTGTCTTTGGAAACCTTGGGATCTGGACTAGAATTTAAAATATAGTTCTGTGGGTTTGAAAAATAAAAAAGCTTTGTTGTACAACATGAGTTTGTAATGAGGGAGCCACCAGCTGGACCAGCAGGGTGGAAGATTATTGTTGTAGGGTTTGATTTCCTTCCAGTGGCACATTCTCTTTGCCTGATATCAGACAGAACTGTGAACTCGTTCCACTGCATCTCCATCTCCAGTCTTCATTGCCTCCACTCTAACAGATTTCTGTGGGGGAGGGGGATTCGATTTTCCCTAACCGATCACTAGAGACCGACGTATCCGCCTGAATCTAACGTCATTTTAAGTCGACGCTGATGCGTAGCCATGACAACACCAGAGACGGTTCAGAAAGTATAGAGCATCTTTGACACGGAGCCAAGTAAAAACAAAGTACGACGACTTTTAATGGATTCAGAACAGCCTGGATAGCAGCGTCCATCTTGTCTATAGCGTCTCCATTGTTGTTATTACTCCTCCTTGGTCCCGGCGTCCCGCCCTTGGCTCTGATTGGCTAATCGTTAGTCCCCCCCCCCCGGCGCTCATTGGACCGATCATTTTTCAACCGAGAAACTGCTGTTTCATGTCACGATGCCAGACCAGAATCAGTCAACTGGTGGAGTGGGCGGAGCCAAAGGTCTGGACCCAGGCAAACATTGGAAATAAAATAAGTGTTTTAAAGGAAATCCCTCGTGAGATCTTTGACATCTCATCCGTCTGTGATGCTCAACACATTCCAGCAGTTATTTAGTGATGAAGTTTTACAATTTACTGTTTTCATGAACCCACTTTCCCTCGACCTGCCTCTGCTTCTACTGCTGTTAGTGATTTACTACGTTTCCCAGAATGCCTTTCAACACCCCTCAGAGAAGAGGCATCAACTCATTGCTCTGTCAAAGTTTGGGCCTATAGGGGCTTATAAATATATCTAGCTAGCCAACTAGTTCCTGATCATTGGAACGTGTCCATGATCGAAGCCACGCCTCCTTCCCCAAACCCCAGCCTGTCTCTCTGCTGCAGTGCATGCTGGTCTCTCTCCTGCTCCTGTGGTGGAGAAATTGGTCTCTCTCCTCTTCTATGATGGATTTCTCCCTGTATGATTGTTGAACGTCTCTTGGTGCAAAATGGCGGCTCTATTTTTTTTTTTTTTTCTTAGTCATTATGCACAACATCACATTCTGGATCATAGTGGGAGACTTTATACTGAAATACAGTCTCTATAATCCCACTACTATAATTGGAGAGAGGTTTGTGTGTCCCACCATGGAGGAGAGGAGAGGAGATGAGAAGAGGAAACATGGAGAGGAGACAAGGAGAGGAGAGAGGAGAGGAGAGGAGGAGAAGAGAGGGGAGAGGAGACGAGAAGAGGAGAGGAGGAGAAGAGAGGGGAGAGAAGAGGAGAGGAGAGGAGAGAAGAGAGTTGAGAGGAGACGAGGAGGAGAGGAGAGGAGGAGGTTGTAAATTCTAGTGTCTATTAGGGCTGGACCCGAATATTCGACTATTCGGATATTCGTTCGTTGGGTAGGTATTCGGTTTTCAATTTTGGGATTCGGATATTCGTTTTTTTAAATTTAATTTTATATGTAATCCGTAAACCGGTTGCCATTGACGCTACGAAGCAGTTTCTTTTTTTTTTTACTTTCATTCAAACGTCAGTCACATTTGCTGGTCGCCATGGTGGCACAGAGAAAAAAGTACGACCTGAAATTCGAGCGATCAGTTTCAAATTTGCTGAACAAAACTCAGGAGAAGCAGCAGCAAGACACAGACTCTGCGCTTTAGAACGTAACCGCTGTGAAACAATCAGAAAATAACGTTTTAATTCTCTGATTCACCGGCCTTCTTGCTATTACCACTCCCTCTCTTCATTCACTTTCTAGCTCGCTCGACCATCTCTCTCTCTCTCTCTCTCTAGCTCGCTCGACCATCTCTCTCTCTCTCTCTCTCTCTAGCTCGCTCGACCATCTCTCTCTCTCTCTCTCTCTCTCTAGCTCGACCATCTCTCTCTCTCTAGCTCGCTCGACCATCTCTCTCTCTCTCTCTCTCTCTCTCTCTCTCTCTCTTAATTGAAGTTATATGTATGTTAAGTATGTTTTCAGCGCTGTGTTTTTGTGAGGAGGAACTGTGACTATGTGTGAACTTTGTCGGGTGAACTGTTACCCGTGTATGGAAAGCCAAGCAGTTTGAAGGTGCGTGACTCTTAACCCCCCCCCCCCCCTTTGAACATTCGCTGTTGATTACTACCGAAGCTCCGAAGCCCAAAAAATGGTATTCGGGACAGCCCTAGTGTCTATAATGTCTATAAGAAGAGTAAATAGCATCATTATTGTCATGGAAATAAAAAACTATACACTCACTGTCTTTCTCTCCGTCTCACACACACACACACAGACATACACACACACAGACATACACACACACTCCTCAGATGGTCAGTCATTATGCACAACATCACATTCTGGATCATAGTGGGAGACATTATACTGAAATACAGTCTCTATAATCCCACTACTATAATTGGAGAGCGGTTTGTGTGTTTGTGTGTCCCACCATGGAGGAGAGGAGAGGAGAGAAGAGGAGAGGAGAGAAGAGAGGAGACAAGGAGGGGAGAGGAGAGGGAGGAGAGGAGACAAGGGGAGGAGAAGAGGGGAGAGGAGAGGAGACAAGGAGAAGAGTAAAAAGCATCATTATTGTCATGGAAATAAAAAAACTATACACTCACTTTCTCTCCGTCTCACACATACACACACACAGAAAGACACACACACCGCCAATTCCACCATCATCATTATTGTCATGGAAATATACAAGACTCCTCACACACACACACACACACACACACACACACACTTACAAGCACCATCATAACCATCATCATTTTCTTGGAAATATGGAAACATGCAAAAGATGCTTTCCTTCTTTCTTTCTTTCTTTCTCTGTCTCTCACTCTCACTCATGCACTCACTTACACACACCCTCACACACACATACACACACACCCTCACACACACACATACATACACACACACACACATGCACACACCACTCCCATCATAAAGAACATCAGATCCAAAGCCCACACCAGCAAATTCTCAATTTCTCTATATTAAATTATGCTTAATAGAATATAAAAGGGCCGGAAATGGACATATTTGTCTCTAAAAGCCACCAGCCACTTTCTCTCTCTCTCTCTCTCTCTCTCTCTCTCTCTCTCTCTCTCACACACACACACACACACACACACTCACATTTTATCCACCAACTGGATGTTTAGGACAGAATGGTGATTTCCCCCCTGATGACACATCAGCATCTATCTCATCTTCCTCTCATTCGCTCACATCAAACTGAGCCTGCAGCCGCTGATAAGACTCCCATCATGCCCCGCTGATAAGCCCCCCCCCCCCCCCCCCCCCCAGGAAGTCATTTCTGTCCAGGACGGCGCCAACACAGGCAGGAAGCGATCGTATCTCCCCCGAACCACCGATCACTTCATCAATTATCCCCCCGTTATCCCATCGAGGGCCGGGCCCGCGCTCCCGGTCGTCTGATTAATCCCGGTCAGATGCATGCTGGGTATCTGATCCTGTGAAGTGGCGGTAATGTGACCCCTGAGGAGGAAGCAGCAGCAGATATCAGCCGAGTAAAAATATCCTGAACGACGGCGTCTTGGGTTACAGGAGTGATACAGGAAGGAAGGAGGAGGAGGAGGAGGAGGAGGAGGAGGAGGAGGGGTCAGTTAGGGTCGAGGATGTTTTGTAGAATGGATCGCAGGTGGAAGAAGAAGATTAGGTTTAACTGTCCACTGTGCACAAGGTCAAGGGACAGGCCAGGCTGCATATTGCTTTAAAGGATAAAGCCGGTGGTTTCAAATACATTTCTTACTGTCAACAAATCCTATGAAAATAACAACATCAACAATGCGTTTGCTCTCCTCCCGTTACTTTCTGACTTCCTACGTTCCGTTTTCAGCCTTCAACCCGGAAGTCATCGGCTCCAATTGTAAGATAAAAACCTTTAAAATTCAGCTCACAGAGTCATAGTTTACATTTTAAAAATCGGTAACTGTTACCATGAAAAGTCAGGCTGTTGTAGTTATTACCAAATCAAATTCAAATGGGAACAAATTCTTCATTACGCCGGGGACTATTTTCTGTGCTACGGAACTACTTTCCTGAGATCGCAAAGTGTTTACAGCCGGCTTATTAAGTTGTTTTTTTAATCGTTTTTTTAATACAATGGAGTTCTATGGCTGCATTGGGACCCGGCTACATGGACCAGACTTGTTGGCAAAACAAAATCATTGCTGATTTTGTTTTTTTCATAGGATTTGTTGATGATAAGAAATGCATTAAAAAACACCGGCCTGATCCTTTAAAGGGGCGATAAGTCACATTTCTCCTGTCACAGACAGATCATGTGGCTGCTGAGATTTCTCTCTTTCAAAACAAACTTTCCGGTCTGTACATGCAGACCCAAGCAAGTTCTCGGTTTGTTTGACAGTTTGTTGATGAAGACCCAACCTCTGAACCCATCGTCTATCGGTCTGATGACGATTAGACTCTGGGGGCGACGGCCAGTATGGGGGTTTCCGGTGCAGCCAGAGGACATCCGGACCAAGACTTCCTCTTCCTGAGCCGGTCATTGTTTACAGTCCGATTAGCGACTTGAGACGAGAGAGTCGAACGTTTCTCCACACAAAACACAAACATCGATACTTTCTGTAGGTGTTTTAGGTCCGGACGACATTTGGGCTAATCTCTATAAACAGATATCTGGATATTAGACGTCCTTGATGAGATTGATGAAGACCTATTTTGTATTTTATCATTTGCTTAATTAGATTTTTCCCAATTATAATCCATAAGCATACGGTATGTATGGACATGTCTCGTCTCCACAGCCTATCAGCTCTCAGCTTCACCGCTCCACTGACCCTCCTCACCTGTTTCTCATCATCACGTTTCAGTTTCTCCTTGGTAGCGTTGCACCAGGTTCTCATATCCGTTCTCATTTATACTTGTGAAGTTTTGATTTGGTGAACGCTTTGTACCAAGCCTGGTTCAGATGTTATCAATGTCTACCTACACTTGCATCCTGACTGTGGAGAGCTCTTCACAGGGAAACATAATCTTGATATTGTGTTTTTACTCCAGCCAGCTTGCTATCTGAGTGTCTGCACCTGTTCAGTCTGGATGTAGACAGCCATAAAAAATAAAAAAACATAATTAACCTTAAAGCTGAGAAGCTGCAAAGGCTTCATCGACTTGATCTGGTGGAATGAGTGAACTTCTGCCAAAACAGAATCAAGTCTTGATTCAAAGTTTTCATCTCATTTAATTTAGCCAAAGAGTTTGTTAACTGGAATTTACCTGGTGAAGTAGCTAGCATTGTAGCTAAGCTAACGATGGAAGCTTGTTCTACCAGGACAGAAAAACAGACCGGAGGAGCCGTTTCCAGGGGATTGTGGGAGAATCCTGTTTCAAACTCTCGGCCAATCAGAGCTGCCTTTGGCTCAGCGAGATCTCGTCATCATGCGTTTCATCATATCCCACGAATTCCTCCAGATCCGTTGTGTTAGACGGAGGTGTAAATCTTAATTTCATCTTCTCCTGTCTGAATCACATCTCCTCCTGTCTGTGTAATTCCTGTCAACAAATCCCTTCTATCTCTCTCTGGAGCCCTTACTTCATTTCTTTTCCAGCCACTTTTCATATAATCAATCTATGGTGACAGAATAATTGCCAGAATGGTGCAGAGATGTTCTTTCATTTTATGTTCCAGCCAGATCACTGAGGTCCTCCACCGCTTTTCTTTTAAATGTTCCTTATGTGTCCCATTAAAGTCCCGGTGAGAGAACCTTCTGTTTTTCTGCCCCTAAACTGTGGAGCTCACTGCCTCTGGATATTAGAATGGAAAGCTCTCTCTGTGCTTTTAAAAGGAAATTAACGACCTATCTTTTCAATCTGGCTTTTAATTTGGAGTAATGTTATAGCCTTAGTTTTTTGGTTTTTACTTTTATCCCTGTTGTTTATTTTACTGTATTTTTATTTTATTTTATTGACTCTTATTTATTGTTTTTTTAATATTTTATTGTTTTGTTGTAATTTTGCTATGCGAAGCACTTTGGGCTGCATGCTTGTATGAAAGGTGCTATATAAATAAAGTTGAGTTGAGTATAACCCTGACCTTTGACCTCCTTACTATTGGGTGCTTGTAGTGTTGCAGATCTAGGAACTGAAGCTGATTCTCGTGTCACACTTACTGTCAGTCACTCTGGATAAGAGTGTTAACTAAATGTAACGTACAATATGAACAGACTCAGGTGTCGTTCATCCAAAGCCCGGTGCAGATCTTCCCAGGCTTTACAGATAAAGTCACACTGAATGCACATTTTCCGAAGTCTCTTTCAAGTCTTTCGGTAACACTTTACAATAAGGGTACATCATATACTAATGGTGTTCATGTTAACTAATGTATTAATTTATACATTATTTAATAGTTTATAAAGATGACTATTAAATAATGTATAAATTAATACCTTAGTTAACATGAACACCATTAGTAAATGATTACCAGACACATTAGTTAACTGTTAATTAATGAACCCTTATTGTAAAGTGTTACCAGTCTTTCTAACCAGAAGACTTTAGCAGAAATAGAGGTAATTTTGCTATAAATCGCTCTTCTCAGCTCGGCACATGAAGAGCGGGAGAGGAGAACATACAGCACCATGTTATTCTGCTGAACCTTCACAGCTCACGGTATCGTACAAAAGGCCGGACTCAGCTGAGGATTGTCTGTTCAGATCAAATCTTCCCACCAGCTGAGCCTCAAGGTGAGCCGACACGCAGCGGCAGATTAAAGAGCCGCTCATGAAAATCACATGAAAGCTGCGTCCCGACCCGATGTAAAGCTGCTTTACTACAACAGAGTCAATGATTAATGTCTTTCTGACCTGACTCCGTCCTTTCATTCAAATTCAAATTCAAATTCCTTTTATTGTCGTTGCACAGAGTACGAACGAAACTGAGTGGCAATCCTGACGGTGCATTCACACATAACGAACAGCAATTAAAAATAGAAGAGTTCAAGCTAAACTAATTAAGAGTTCTAAATATATAAATAAAATATAAAATGTATATGTTTCTGTAACCTATAAAACAATAAGATATAAAACAATACAATATGGTATTTTGTTATTAGCAGCTGAGATATTGCACTTCAGGATATGCACGTTTGCACCCGGCGGTGGTTTGTGGATAACGGGCCGGGTGTCGATTACAGGAAGATCTGTTTGAACAATAAGACTTCCTGCTGTGAACTACTCAATATTTTTCTTTTGAAGGAAATGCTGAAACTTCAATGCAGTAGAGGTACCAGGTAACATGGTGGAATATAGAGGCTTTGCATTTCACCGACCTGCTCCCAGCCAGCTGAGTCTCCATGATGGAGGAACAGTGTAGAACTGTGTGTTAGTGAATAAAGTGTAAATGTGTGTGAAGCAGCTGTCAGCAGAGAGCAGCTGAGTCAGCTTGTTGTGGTGTGGCTGTAGATCCATTCAGTAACGTTCTCAGTAAAAGTGAATAGTGTGATAAGGTGGATTTGTTTCCAAATGTAGGTTACTGTGACACAGTAAACTGTCTTGTCTTTAGCCCTAGTCTCTACTCCAAAACATGAAGAGTTGTAGCTTGAGAAGAGTCAGCTCAGTTAACCTGAACAAACTGTTAGCTAGCTAACTAGCCAGCAAACACACTGATTTTAACGTGAACATGCTAACGCTAGCTGCTACTAGATACGCTAGCTAGTGTGCTAATCAGATGTGCTAACAACAAGACAGTGATGGTTAGCTGACCAGATGCTATGGTTAGCTAGCTAACAAGCTGACATTATCTAAACACTAAATCAATCAGATGGATCAGTGATGAAATGATCAGTTCAGTCAGAAACAGACAGAAATTAACCGTCTGTTCAATTCTGTTGAGACGACAGAAACACAGTCAGCTGTTCACAGAGCTGAGGACCTCCAACATGGCCGCCAGAGGGTGTCACCTGAAAGCTCTATTAAACGGCTTCAAGGAAGGTCTCAATGTGACTGAAACGTTTGCAAACACACAAACACATATTCTAGCATTTCAGGCTAATAAACGAAACAATATAGAAGCTCTCATGACTTGTGTATTTGGCCTTTTGATTGCACTGTGCGAGTCACTTTGTATCAGCAGGGCGGGGCAGTAACTCTGTAGGGTTCGGGGTCCATCCCTCTGGTTTCACCGTCCTCACTGAAAACTGTACAGAGCTTTGAAATCATCCGCTGATGGCAGATGTAAATATATAACAGCAGACGTCTAACTGCAAAACCATGGTGCCTGAGGCTGATGGGAGCTGATGGGAGATGTGAGGGAGACAGAGACAACATGTTGTGTTGTTGTGATATTCTGTTAGAAGAGCTTCGCCCAAACAGCTTCAGCACTGAATAAACCAAACTAATAATCTAATTACAGCAGAACTGTGAGGAGCATGGAGGAACAGCCTGAGCTCACTCAGTATGAGATCAACACAGTGACTTAACACCAAACTACGTGTTGGTGGCATGTACCGTGTTAACATGATGTTTACATGATGTTTACATGATGTTGACATGATGTTTACATGATGTTTACATGATGTTGACATGATGTTGACATGATGTTTAGGTGGAGGAGGCTGGTTCAATATCTACTGACACTGTTGAATATCTACTGACACTGTTGAATATGTAGGCTACTGACACTGTTGGATATCTACTGACTCTGTTGAATATCTACTGACTGTTGGATATCTACTGACACAGTTGGATATCTACTGACACTGTTGAATATCTACTGACTCTGTTGGATATGTACTGACACTGTTGAATATCTACTGACACTGTTGAATATGTAGGCTACTGACACTGTTGGATATCTACTGACTCTGTTGAATATCTACTGACTCTGTTGGATATCTACTGACACAGTTGGATATCTACTGACACTGTTGAATATCTACTGACTCTGTTGAATATCTACTGACTCTGTTGGATATCTACTGACACTGTTGAATATCTACTGACTCTGTTGGATATCTACTGACTCTGTTGGATATCTACTGACACTGTTGAATATCTACTGACTCTGTTGAATATCTACTGACTCTGTTGGATATCTACTGACACTGTTGAATATCTACTGACTCTGTTGAATATCTACTGACTCTGTTGAATATCTACTGACACTGTTGAATTTCTACTGACACTGAATATCTTCTAATTCTGTTGAATATCTACTGACACTGTTGGATATCTACTGACTCTGTTGAATATCTACTGACACTGTTGGATATCTACTGACTCTGTTGAATATCTACTGACACTGTTGGATATCTACTGACACTGTTGGATATCTACTGACACTGTTGAATATGTAGGCTACTGACACTGTTGGATATCTACTGACACTGTTGGATATCTACTGACACTGTTGAATATCTACTGACACTGTTGAATATGTACTGACACTGTTGAATATGTACTGACATTGTTGAATATCTACTGACACTGTTGGATATCTACTGACAGTCTGTTGATAGTGAACAGTGGACTAAACCAAACAAAGCAAAACAAACATGGCAGCCTTGATATGTAAAGTCTCCTCTGTCTGGATCAGTGTAATGTCTCCAGTCTGCCTCTTCCTGTCTGAACATCCATCAGAGACTGAGGCTCAGTTTCATTACGCAGCGCTTCATGATCTCGCTGCTCTTGAACGCAACTCATTATTTCACAGTGGGCTATAATGGAAGCGGCGGCGGTTCAGAGCAGTGGTTCTCAACCTGGGGGTGGGGACCCCTGCGGGGGTCATGAGATGATCTATGGAAAAAAAAAACATATTTCTACTACACAGATTTACGTCTGTTTCACTGATTTTTCTCTAATTTTTTTGCAATTTTCTTGTGAAATTCTGAATAGTTTTCAGGCTCCTCTGATAATGAATCAAATGAAACAACCTGAAAAGAGAAAATCATTATTTGGTTTAAACGTTCATCACACTGTATGGGGGGGGGGGGGGGGGGGCAGTAGGCATCACGTTGTTTCAATGAGTGACTCTAATGCTTTTCACTGGAAGCTCGCCGGTTTGATTCCTGGACCGACTGGGGAAAGTGATTGAGCAACAGTCTCATCACTCAACAGCACACACACACACACTCACACACACACACACACTCACACACACACACACACACACTCACACACCACCCCCCATGTAAACCCCAATTGGTGTTGGATACCTTTCTGTTTATAATCATTGAATAAATAGCTTTTGGGGGCCTTTGAGCAAGGCACGGAACTGAGCTGGAGCAGCAGACTGGTTATGCTGGGCAGCTCCCAGTATGAATGAGTGTGTGTGTGTGTGTGTGTGTGTGTGTGAGAGAGAGAGACACAGAGAGAGACGGGGTGGGGCTGAAAAAGAACATGGAGCTCAGCTGACTTTTCCAGAAAAAAATAATGGTTAGAATAAAATGAGCAATATTTCTAAGTCTGGAATACCAACCAATATAATATTAACATTATTAATGCTATTATATTATTAGTGTGTGTGTGTGTGTGTGTGTGTGTGTGTGTGTGTGTGAAAGCTGTGAGCTGTAACACACCTGTCTAGAAGCTCACGGTTGACTGATGCGTCAGAGCAACAAGATGAGGTGAGAAAATTACTTAAAATTTAATCAAATAAAAAAAAAGTGATGCGCTGCTTTGTCTCTTCATCAGCCTCGGCTCCTCTGACTCAAACACACAGCTCACTCTCATGTCAGCTCACTGCTTCATGAGGGAGGGAGGACACACACACACACACACACACACACACACACACACACACACACACACATCCTGCTGTCAGCTGATGGTCCAAAAACAAGAGGAGCTGCAACACTTCTGCTCCACTGCAACTTAATTCAAAAAAATATAAAATACATAACGTTTCAGCCTCTGGGTCTGAGTCATTATGGAATTTTATCCATAATTTGTTGATTAAATGTTTTCCTTTACGGCAAAATGTCTATTCCTTTTAATTTTGGAAATACTATAATATACGGAGCATGGCGAGTCGTCCAATCCAAGCTGACTCTCATCACCAATCACATTCAAACAAGTCCAGGAGGCGGTCTTTATAATCCACCAGATCACATGATCGTTCTGCCTCTGCTGCTGTCGACCTCCACCTCCCAACCTCCTGCTGTTATTATCTGTTCCCAGGATGCTGTGCAGCTCTCTCTGAATTATTTCTGGTTTTATGTTGGTTTCATATTATTAATGATATGTCTACTCTGCCTTGGGGGGTTTATGTCTCCCTGCAGAATCTCTCACATGCTGCTTGGATTCACTGTGGAGCCTCAGGAGCAGCAGAGTCTTTTCCACCAAAGACAACTGTATGGTCCAAACTGCTTTGACATCAGGGTCTCGGACTGAATAATAATAACTTTATTTATTTACTTATTTATATAACACCTTTAAAAACAGCTTTGACAGACAAAATAAAAGCAGAATACTCAAATTATGAATTTAAAAGGCAATAAAACAATAATAAACAGGGATTATATTCATAGGAGGACAGAGGTGGAAAAGAGCAAACATTCAAGTAAATAGTGGTATAATCGTAGGATGAAAACCAAAATAAATAGAATAATAAATAGAATAAAAGTAAGATAAAATTAAGATAGAGTTAAGATAAAAGACGTAAAAAGACAATAGAAAGACGATAAAAAGATGATAAAAAAGCCGATAAAGAGACAATAAAAAGACGATAAAAGATAAAAAGAAGATAAAAAGACAACATCACATAAAAGCAAGTCTATGAAAATGGGTTTTAAGAAGTGAGTTAAAAGAAGTCAGTGATACTGTTAGCCTTCTCTCCTCAGGCAGGTGGTTCAGAGCCGAGGGGAAAACCCTGATGGAAAAAACACTTTAGTCACCTTTAGTTTTAAGTCTCGACTCTGGAGCAGCCAGAAGTCCGGCCTGAGGATCTGAGGATCTGAGGCTGAGCTCCGGCTCATACCGGGTCAACATGTCTGTGATGGAGCTTGGAGCCAGACCCAAACGGGCTTTAAAAGTGATCAGTAAAATCTTAAAATCGATTCTACACCGAACAGGGAGCCAATGGAGAGAAGCCAGGATCGGGGTGATGTGATGTCATCTGAAGTCATATCTAACAGTTTCACATGTAAATGTTTGGTCACTGACATTTTTCCGTTTGTTTCTGTATGATTCAGTGAGGAGGTAGAGGTGCTGAACATGATGAATCATCACAAAATAGCATGTGAACGCAATGCTGGAGTACTCAGATTACTGCACAGAACCCACCCGTGTAACTATAGCAACAGCAGAACCATAGCAACCGGCGTCAGCATCAGCAACATGGCCGACCCTCTGGGGGCTTTTATGGTATGTTGGGATGTAAACGTCTGACAGGGAGCTAGCTGACCTGCTGTGTGTTAGCCGGACACACAAAACTTCACCTGGTTTCCACTGACATGAGCTGAGCAGATAATGAGATCATGACGACATTTTTTATTTACGGGTGAACTGTTCCTTTAAACGAGTTACGCAGGTTTTCCCGCCTCCACAGCAGGGGCGGAGCTAAAGGGAAGGCCGGGGTTGGCCGTTGGCTGTTTGACTGACACTGAACTTGTCTGAAATATAAAACCTCATTGTTTTAAGTGACCGAGGCCTTTAGCCAGAAAGAAGTGCTGAAGAGTGACAGGTGGTATGTTTCATATTATGTTTCTTTTTTTTTTCATTTTTCTATTCATTTAGATCAGTGGTTCTCAACGTGGGGGTCCGGGGACCACCAGAGGTCCTTTAGGGGGTTCCAGGGGGTCCCCAGCAAACTGATGAATTGTTAAACTTCACCATTATTTAATTTAAAGAAGTCAACACAGTTAGAGAATGTAGAAGAATGACTGTTCTGATCAGTTTCTCTGTTATCTCTCTACCTGCAACCTGGGTCCAAATGGGGTCTGTGGCTCTAATGTGGACTAAATTAGGGTCCTTGATATGAAAAAGGTTGAGAATCACTGATCTAGATTCCAGTCCATAATCTGTTTTTCACCTGAATAATCACTGGACAAAACAAGTCAAATGAAACTTTGTCCTGCAGGTAATAATTTGTTTAATAATTTGTTTCTCAGCAGATTCAAACTTATTTGCTGAATCTTAGGTAAACACAACCGATTAACCCACACACACATGAACACACACACATGAACACACACACACACATGAACACACACACACACATGAACCCACACACATGAACCCACACACACATGAACCCCACACACATGAACCCACACACACATGAACCCCACACACATGAACCCCACACACATGAACCCACACACACATGAACCCCACACACATGAACCCCACACACACATGAACCCCACACACATGAACCTACACACACATGAACCCACACACACATGAACCTACACACACATGAACCCCACACACATGAACCTACACACACATGAACCCACACACATGAACCCACACACACACACATGAACCCACACACACACATGAACCCACACACACATTAACCCACATACACACATGAACCCCACACACATGAACCTACACGCACATGAACCCACACACATGAACCCACACACACACACATGAACCCACACACACACACATGAACCCACACACACACATGAACCCACACACACATGAACCCACACACACACATGAACCCACACACACATTAACCCACATACACACATGAACCCCCACACACATGAACCCATACACACATGAACCCCCACACACACATGAACCTCCACACATGAACCCCCACACACACATGAACCTCCACACATGAACCCCCACACACATGAACCCACACACACATGAACCTCCACACATGAACCCCCACACATGAACCCCCACACTCACATGAACCCACACACACAAACCCCCACACACACATGAACCTCCACACATGAACCCCCACACACATGAACCCACACACACACATGAACCCCCACACATGATCCCCCACACACACATGAACCCACACACACACATGAACCCACACACACACAAACCCACACACACACATGAACCCCCACACACATGAACCCCCACACACACATGAACCCACACACATGAACACACACACATGAACCCCCACACACATGAACACACACACATGAACCCACACACACACATGAACCCACACACACATGAACCCACACACATGAACCCACACACATGAACCCACACACACACATGAACCCACACACATGAACACACACACATGAACAAACACACATGAACCCCCACACATGAACCCACACACACACATGAACCCACACACATGAACACACACACATGAACCCACACACATGAACCCCCACACATGAACCCCCACACATGATCCCCCACACATGATCCCCCACACATGAACCCCCACACACACATGAACCCCCACACACACATGAACCCCACACACACACATGAACCCCCACACACATAAACCCACACACACACATGAACCCCACACACACACATGAACCCCACACACATCAGCCCTCAGTACGAGTCTGTGGAGCGGTCTCTGAAGTGTGTCAGTGGCTGACCTCCAGTCAGCAGCTACTTTGCAAACGTTAACTTAACACAAAGGATGTCAGACATGTTTCTTTACTTCTTACCACTAACACACATTTACAGTTGTAACCAGACTACATTTTGTTCGCTCATTACTTTGCGGTTGAATCTTATGTGTCAGTGTCTTGTTACGGTCAGCTGTGTCTCCTCATGCCTGATGTCTATGGAGGCAGGAGGTCTGTCCACTACTAAAATCATCAGAATTTTGGTTTGGTTTGTTACAAATGCCAGACGTGTATTTATGACACAGGACACTTGGTTAAATTAAAATGCGGGTTTTCATACCAAAATACTTTATCTTTTGTAAGGTAACAGTAATATTTCTATAATATAATATTTAAGATTAACTTACCCTACGTAATTAGGTTCTAAGTATATTCTTTTTTTCTTACTGCATGTAAAATGGCTGCCACTATGTCATTTTGTTTATAATTTTGGAAATAAATGAAGACATAAGGGTTTCCTCTATATACATTTAATACAACAGTACTTTTGGCGGCGCCTTTGGTTTCCCCTTCAGAAATTGCTCTTGAGAAATTTTTCTGTTTGTTGCCCCCCCCAACAGTGAGATTAAATATCCGGCCTTGGTCAGAGGTCAGAGGTCAGAGGTCAGACCTGTGACTCTGAGGCTGCAGGTCGTGGTCTGAGCGACCTGCAGCAGCCGGAGTCTTCCTCACCAGCAGCTGAGAGTTCTGCTGCTTCACAAAGTGCTTCATGCTTCAAAGCCTCTGGGGGTTTTTTTTATCCCACCTGCACCAACTGCTGATTTGCATCTCTTCTTCTGTGGTTTGTTATCGTCGTCTTTTATCACGTCGCTTCAGTGTTTTTGCACCGTGAAAACCACCTGAACTTCAAAGCCGCTCCGGTCGAGCAGGTTTTTATGTAAAAATGCAGCCGTCTGAGTGTAAACAGGAAGTGATGCTGCATCATCTCCACTAACTGAGCTGCTGCAGATTCTTCCTGTTTGACCAAATTACAGTAAACTCTGCTGTCAGTTTGCTCACTGGTGGGAAATCTTCTCCACACTGAAGAGGGAAATCCAGGATTTCTCCTGAACAGCAGCAGAGAAGATCTTTGGTTTCCTTTGGTATAAAGCAGCTCAGACGCTTCGCTGAGCTCACCACACAAAACCAGATAATTAAACCTGATCTCAAGATGACAGGATAAAAAAAAGATCTGAGCAGCCACAGCCGCTCTGGGCTTCTGTGCTGCTGCTCCAGATTGTTTGCTTTGTAAATCCAACATCCAGGTTTCAGGGAGTCACTCCTATGTTCCCAGGGTCCTGTGGTCCCCAGATTTATATGGCACATAATGGGAACATGACAAAGGGTCCTATGTTCCCCAGCTATATATAACACATAAACATTGGTTTTTAATAGTATGGCATGCAGCAATAAAACATTCTGGGTAGTTTTGTGGATCAAACCCAACCCAAACAAGAGTTTGACTCAAGTTTGAGTAAAATTTTATCCACAGAACCACCCAGACTCTTTAATATTCTCTGCTGGGTCAGATTTGACCCAGAACACCACAGATGTAACACATTTTTTTTAGAGACCTTCAAAATGAAGCCTTGTTCCAATAAAAAAACTGGATAATATTTCTGAAATATTTTAACTTGAAACGGGTCAAATTTGACCCGAACACAATAGGAGGGTTAATGTGTGTTAACAGAAAATTGAACTGGGGAACTTAGGACCCTGGGAACATAGATACGTTCCCGGTTCCAGTGTCTGGTGACCTTTGACCTGCACAGTTTGAAAAAACCAAAAGAAATCTGACTGATGTGTTTACATCCCCAATGAATGGAAAGACTGAGCAGAAATCTGCCTGTTGACCAGGTTCTGTTTCTCTGATTATGACCTTAGTCTGAATGAAGTAATCAGTAGAAGATGTTAAAGGTTCAGTGTGTAACTTCTGGTCCAGTGCTGGCCTCTGTCGCTCAGCGTCGCCATGACAACAACACTCTGCCCTCCGCAGAGAGAGACCATCATCAGCTTGGACTGTTCCACATCAACAACAATGAAACCCTCTATCAGGTTTTACCCAGTTAGACCATTTTTTTTCTGTTGGATGGAGTCTTGCTGTGATCAGGATCCTGACATCACCAGACTCTGTTGGGATAGATCGAAGGTCAGGAGTCATAAAGGGAATTTCTAACGCATACCAGAACACCCTACAGATTAGTAATAAAGTCTAAAATTATATTTTCCAATGTGTGTTTTTTGCCGATAAGCAAGGAAAAAACTGCCAGATTTTTGAAGGGACCTTGGTGTGGCAGCAGCCTTCAGCCTCGTGTTTTTGATGCAGAAATCAGTTCACTTTGTTTCACTCTCTAGCATCCAGGAACCTGCTGATATATTTACTAGTCCCAGTATGATGCTTCAGGAAAGCAGGAATATTACACATTAACAGTTTCAGTAGTTGGAGTATTGCCTAAATCAGGCTGAGATTGAATCATCAGTGTGTAAACAGGCTGGCTGCTGCTGCCTCCCTCTGCTTCCTGACTGTTTTCTCCCTCTGAGCTGCAGGCAGAGCAGCAGGAGAGAAGAGAAACACCGAGCCAAACCACAGCAGCAGCTCCGAAAACACTGTCGCCCCGGATTAACAACTCACATACCATGTTTCTACTGAGAGAGAGAGAGAGAGGGGGGGGGGGGGGTAGTTTCCCTGTGGGGATCAATGAAGAAACCGAAAAGTGAAAAACGCTGAGCTGAACTCCCAGAGAAGAACTGAGTCGCTGCTCAGTTTAAAAACATCAGGAGGGAAACAGGAAAATCTCACTGACTGTTTATCTGGCAGTTTGTGTTTAAAACATTCAAACCAGCAGGTCAGATACAGGTGACAGGGAGTCATGTGACCCCTGAACAGGTGACAGGGAGTCATGTGACCCCTGAACAGGTGACAGGGAGTCATGTGACCCATGAACAGGTGACAGGGAGTCATGTGACCCATCATACAGTCATGTCTGTGCCTCAGACTGTCTTGCATTAGAAAA